>NW_007727849.1:111532-121739 GCF_000696425.1 Galeopterus variegatus | reverse complement strand
TTTTTTGTCTTTTTCCATGTCCGGCAACAGATCGCAACCCTCAGTGTTGCCCCCGTACCGGACTGGGGACCGGCAACGGGATTGCAACCCTCGGTGTTGCTCCCGCGCCTCGCTCAGCCAGTGAGCGGGAACCGGTCTGTATGTGGGATCCGAACCCTCAGGTGGGAGCGCCGCCGCGCTTCCCAAGCGGCGCACTCTCCAGTGCGCCACCGGGCCGGCCCTTTTTTTTTAAAGATGACCAGTAAGGGGATCTTAACTCTTGATTTGGTGTTGTCAGCACCACACTCTCCTAAGTGAGCTAACCGGCCATCCCTATATAGGGATCCGAACTTGTGGCCTTGGTGTTATCAGCACCACACTCTCCCAAGTGAGCCATGGGCCAGCCCCAATTTCTGGGATTTTAAACATACTTCTTATGAATTAAAAGTACACTTAGGATAGTATATTTCTTATTTGGTTTATTTATTCTTAACTGTTTGATCATTTGCTATGTGTTAGATCCCACACATTTTTTGTTAGGGAATAGTTTAAAGAAAAATTAGTAACTGGCAGTCAGTGTCATCTTAATATACATACAGAATTAGTGATATCCTCTATTTTTAAAGTATATGTGTAATTTTGTAGTGTACCTTAATCTAGTATTAGATAATAAAAAAAGAAAGACAAAAAAGACGAGGTGGGAAAATGTAATAATTTTCTTTGGAATAACATTATAGACATTATAAATTTTGAAATCACCGGCAAAGAATTGCCCTTCCCTCCTAACTATAGCTGGTATGAAAATTTTGCAACTGAAATATACTGATTGCCCTTCCCTCCTAATTATAGCTTTTGTGAAAACAGTATGACTAAAACATTATAATGATAAAACAATTTGCATATTGGTTAAGCAATATATAAATGTTAGTCGTCAGGTATACAGAATTTTGTAATATTGTAATCTTATTAACATATCATAGGATAGTTGACGATATCGTATTTGAACATATTCCAAAACTACATTTCTCTTGTGCTTTAATTATAGCATTTAGAAATGGAGCCTAGGAGACTCTCCTGTGTTGGAGTAGATGATGATTAGTATCCCCCTTCCCCCAGTATCCAATTTAGCATTTAAAAAAATCTTCTCTTGTGCAACGATAATATAATGAGTATATCATATGCATTACTTGTGTTCCCTAGGTTGAAGTTATAGCCTTCTTATCCTTTTACCACTGATGTATTTGACATGTAAATCAATCACTTACCTCATTTTAATAATTGTTTAATTACTTTGACACTGTCTGTCTTCACCAGTAGAGTGGGATCTCCTCAGATCTAGTGTATTATCATTTATATTTACACTACAACTAACATAGTGTAGCTTCTTTCTTTTAATATATAAAAGAAATAGGCTGTCTTCAAAAGCAGTTTATATTGGAAATTTTGAACTTGTGAATAGCCCATAAGGATTAAGGAATATAAAATTTCAATTCTTTTGTATTTGTTTAAGCTTCATTTATTTTGGTTCTGAAGCTGTGTAACTTTTTAGACTCTAGATCTCGTTAGAGCATTACAAGATTTAGAAAATGCAGCTTCAGGTGATGCAGCAGTTCATCAGAGGATAGCTTCTTTGCCCGTTGAAGTCCAAGAAGTGTCCCTACTAGATAAAATAACAGGTAAGAAAAGAAAACGTGATTGGAACATTTGGGGGAATCAGGGTGAGAGAACAGCATGTCATTGTTTTTGTTGTATAATAATTTTATTATCCTGTGCTTTTCTTAGATAAAGAGTCTGGAGAAAGGCTTTCTAAAATGGTAGAGGATGCTTGTATGTTGCTGGCAGATTACAATGGCAGATTGGCAGCAGAAATAGATGATAGGAAGCAACTCACTCGAATGTTAGCAGATTTTCTTCGTTGTCAAAAGGAAGCCCTTGCAGAGAAAGAGCATAAATTGGAAGTGCGTAACCTTTTCCTTTTTTAGTGCTTATTTCATTTACTTTTTAGTAGTAATTTTAAAATATCTTAATGTACCTGCACATTTTCAATTTTTTGAACACAGACGTTTTTAGACAGTGGCCCAGGGTAAGCTTCTCCTTGCATTTATGGATTTCCTTCTACTTGAACCAAATCAATCTGCCTCAGTAAACTTAAAAATTTGGAATTAACAGAATTAATCGGTTGCATTTTTAAGTTATGCATGTGAAATTCCATGCAATAGTAATTTATCAATTTAAATCGTTATCTTCAAGTACAAAAATAATAGGAAAATAGCAGTTGGTATAAAGTCTGATGTTAACTTCAGTAAATTGTTTTTGGATTTATTTAATCCCTGTTCTGAGTACATGCAG
Organism: Galeopterus variegatus; assembly: GCF_000696425.1. Classification (NCBI taxonomy): domain Eukaryota; kingdom Metazoa; phylum Chordata; class Mammalia; order Dermoptera; family Cynocephalidae; genus Galeopterus; species Galeopterus variegatus. Next base: position 119,411 of record NW_007727849.1, on the reverse strand, counting down.
TCTTTTAGGTATAGCATTACATCTTCAAATTTCTCCCTTATTCCACCCCTGATTCTGGTGCTTAACATATTCTGCCCCACCTCCAGGCTCATACCCTTAGGTAGAAAGTCATTGCTCCTTTAAATTAAGTAATGATTGATACTGTTAATGAGAAGTCTGGGGGTATAGGAGGTAATAAAAAGAAACATTCTCATATTTCCTTTGATTAGAGTAGCCGTCATCAGGGGTAGATGAGCCAGATTTGGTTTTATTTTAAAAGAATCAGTTCACTAGTTCTTATTTAAATTGTTTATTGCTGTAACAATTTTTTATTCTAATAGCGTATAGGAGAATTTCTAGTTTGTCTGGATCCATTTATTTATAGAAAGTTCACTGTAAATTTGTAGATATGTCATGGTACTGCCTCTACTAAGTTGTCTTTATTTATTAGCATTTAGTTCTTGGTTCAGCAATCACTAATTGTGCCAAAAATGGTTTGTAGATTGGATTGTCATTGCCACCTACGAGAGTAGCTACTTGATTATTCCCACTTCAAATTCTCAGCTCTTAATTTAGCAATACGCCTTTTTAATTTGCTTCTCCTCTGTTCACATAAAAACCCTTAGAGGATGGTTGTTGGCACTATGTTCTACCTTCAAAGAGGTTGCCCACTTCTATGTAGAAAAGAAAAGATGAAAATTGTTAAAAAAATGAATTTGATAGTTTACTTGCCAGTTTTTCATCTTGTGATGGAACTTAAATCTTAAACATATTGTTACTTATTTTATTGTCCACAGAATTAAGGGTAAGTAATGTTATACAATTTTTGTCTTTAGTCTTTTAGTATGGTTTCTTTAACTTCTATTGAGCTTCTGTTGCAGATATTGGACATGGGCGTATCTTCTAATGATGTCATCACCATTAGCATATTCTTCCTGCTAAAAATAAATATCATACTCCAAAGCCTGTATTGTCTCATGTTTTTGAAAACTGAGTAGAAGACTGAAACTTTCTTATTTTACTTTATACTGCTTTATCACCTATGGTGTTGGTCATTTATCACTGGTTACAAAAATAGAATTTATGTTTGAAATGTAAGTGTAGAAAATATACCAGATACCAACCACCCCCCCCACCCCACCTACCAGCCAGATTTCATTGCTGATAGTCATAGATGGTGAGGCTGATGTTAATAATAATGATAACACTTAACCATGTGTCCATACTATTCTAGGGATATCACATAATCAACTCATTTAATCCTATACAGCAGAATATATTATTATCCATATTTTACACATATGGAACTGAGGCACAGAGAAATTAGTTATCTTGCCCAGGGTCACAGAGAGCTAGTGAATTGTATAGAACTCAGGGAATCTGCCTCCAGAGTCAGTGCACTTCATCAAAAAGATGTATTTCCTTCCTATTTTTACTTAAAGAAATGTAAGATTTGGGCCGGCCCAGTGGCGCACTGCTACAGTGCGCCGCTTGGGAATGTGGCGGCGCTCCCGCCGAGGGTTCGGATCACATACAGACTGGTTCCCACTCACTGGCTGAGCGAGGTGTGGGCGCAACACCGAGGGTTGTGATCCCGTTGCCGGTCCCGGTCCGGTACGGGTGCGACACTGAGGGTTGCGATCCGTTGCCGGACACGAAAAAAGACAAAAAAAAAAAAGAAAGAAATGTAAGATTACAACAAAAGCCACAGCCCTATTTCTCCAACTCCTGCTTCCTTCCTTCTCAGAGATATAATCACAGTTCTGAAATGTATGTTTTAGGAACTTTTTTGTTATTGTTCAGCATAACTGTGTTTTATATTATAAAGAAACCACCTCAATTCCGTTCAACATTTTTTTTTTTTACAAATAAATATTTAGAATTCTGTGTAAACTTAGAAGTTATCATTTAGAAATAAGTGATTTCTTTGTCAGAAAGTGTGAACATGACTTGAGATATTTAGACATTTTTTTGTACCAAGTAGTTGGCATTACTTTGAAGTTGAGACTGAGAGGTGAAGTTTTATACTTTCCAAATCAGCTGTGATACCATCAAATGGTTTTTAGTTATCATGCATCTTTAAACATTAGCTGTGATTGATTGGGTATTGATGTGCCATTAGTTGCTCTTATTTTTGAGAAGGGACATAAAAGTATCAGTTCAGGAATTGGCTTATTTCATATTTCTTAAGGAAGGCACTATTAAAGCATTTGTAATGAATGAAAACAAGTGTTTTTAAAAATTTTGGAATTGTTAATCATTTTTTAAACTTCTGAGTAACTTTAGTTGGTTATTAGGCAGATAACTGTTAGACTATTAATAAATTTAGTTTATATTTATAAAATATATTTCATGACTTGCTGTAGGAATCATTTTACCATTCAGAATCTGGAAATATTGTGTAAACTATTGTTCACGCTTATTATTTTGGAAAGTATACATGGATAGGGTAATTAAAACGACATTTTGATTTTGATATTTTTGGAGAGGTGGCAATATAGAGATCAGAAATTCTGTATTTAGTAAGATAATGTCTTGCCTTTGTTGCTCACTTTTGAATACTTTTTCATGATACAATTATTGCAAGGAAACATGCTTTTTTTTTTTTTATAAAGTCCCTATTTATCTCGTAATACGTTGATTTATTTTAAATTGCTAGACATCGTTGAAAATACATTTACTAGTCTGTGGAATAGATTTCAACAGAAAATTGCAAATCATAATTTGATGGCTCTTTATTTTTTTATTTTTTTTTAAAGATGACCGGTAAGGGGATCTTAACCCTTGATTTGGTGTTGTCAGCACCATGCTCTCCCAAGTGAGCTAACCGGCCATCTCTATAGAGGGATCCGAACCTGTGGCCTTGGTGTTATAAGAACCACACTCTCCCACATGAGGCATGGGCTGGCCCCTGATGGCTCTTTAAAGAAGAAATCAAGGGCCGAGCCCGTGGCGCACTCGGGAGAGTGCGGCGCTGGGAGCGCAGCAGCGTTCCCGCCGCGGGTTCGGATCCTATATAGGGATGACCGGTGCGCTCACTGGCTGAGTGTAGTGTGTCCAGTCTCAAAAAAAAAGGACCAAAAAAGAAGAAATCAAATCATAGTTCCACGTTCTATAAGTCAGTATACGGAAACATGTCAGAGAGGGCAAGTGTTTATCTTTTGAAATCCTATGTCAGTATATTCAGAACTACCTCATTTAAAAAAGGGAGTGTATAGTATTCATTGTATGATTATTGTTTATTTAAGTCTGTCCCTCTTCTGATGGGGTCAGGTTGCCTCCATTCAGTTGCTTTTATTTATTATTATAACGTTTTGTGCATTGTAGGTAGTATTACAGAAAACGTCCTTATGATGCAGGTTTGCATAGTTGTGCAGATGTATCTGTAGGATTGATTTCCAGTAGAATTCAGCTAGGTCAAAGGGAATGTGTGTTGAAATGTTGATACTGTGCTCAGGCTCTCCAAAAGGTTTTGCCTTTTAAAACTTCTTGCTGTATGAGTGCATCTTTTCCTACATAACCTCACCCACACTGAATGTTGGTAATCTCTTTAATTTTTGCATATCTGATAGGTTAAACTTTTTTTTTTGATCCACTCAGATTGGTAATCTTTTAAAAATATTAATTAGCCATTTAATTTGTGCAAATTGCTTCTGTTTTTCTATTTGGTTCTAATTTTATGTCTTAATATTTGTCTTTGCTTTTGTAGATTCTGGGTTTTCTAGGTATACTTAAGATGGCCTTCTTAATTAATAACTATAAAAATACTCTGCTATTTTTCTATAGTTTTTTTCCTGATAATTTATCCATTGGAATTTTTGTTTAGGGTATGATATAGGGATCTAACTGTTCAAAAATGATAGTAAAATATTTCTTCACAACTTATTGATTATTAATGACTCAGTTTATCTTTTACTAGTGTTGTAAAATGCCATTTCTGTCATACTTTATTCCTGTATATACATGTATGATATACATGGGAATGTAGTCCCTTTTCTGTTCTACTAGCCCATTTGTCTAACCTTTAATTATACAGTAGATTTTGATTACTTTTTAGTATTGTTTGTGTTTATAATTTTAACTATTCATGATTATTGCATATATTAATTTTTACTCTTCTCCCCCATGTTTATTATTTTCACATATTTTGCCTTCGTGCTTAATTTTTTTTTTTTTGCTGGCCGGTGTAGGGATTGAACCCTGGGCCTTGTTATCAGCACCATGCTCTAACCAACTGAACTAACTGGCCAGCTCATGCTTAATATTTAAAAGGCAATTTTTTTTGCTAGACAGTATTTTCCAGGTGATTCAAGAATGCTTACTTTCATAAAAATTTTGGTTTTCAGGAATAAAGTTTAACTTTAATCTTTTGAATGCATAATATAAATTTTTTTTTACTTGAGACATTAAATGATTAGGAATTTCTAATGTCATGCTCTCTTAACATAGGAAATAAGATTGTTTTAAATATACAGTACTGAAAATGCAAGTTTAAAAACTCTGTTACTGAAAGTGTTATCTGAATGTATCATTTTGATGGTTGTTAATTTATCAAACTACAAATGTTACTCAGTGACAGAGTGGCAAGAATATGGAGAACTGATTAGAGAGTCTTTTATCTGGCTCATTTATTTTTTATAATTATTTTACTCTTGTTTTTCCATTGAAATCATTTATTTTATTTAAACTTAGAAATATTTTGGCCGGCCCGGTGGCGCACTGGATAGTGCGCCGCTTGGGAAGCGCGGTGGCGCTCCCGTCCGAGGGTTCGGATCCCACATACAGACCGGCTCCCGCTCACTGGCTGAGCGAGGCGCGGGAGCAACACCGAGGCTTGCGATCCCGTTGCCGGTCCCCGGTCCGGTACGGGGGCAACACTGAGGGTTGCGATCCGTTGCCGGACACGGAAAAAAGACAAAAGACAAAAAAAAAAAAAAAGAAAGAAATATTTTGATAAGATGGGTTTTCAAAGAAACAAATATTTCTAATTTTTCAGTAGTTATGTTATTTTTTGAGGTCTAAATATTGTCTAAAATGTTTTTTTTTTTTTTTTTCCTTTTTGTCTTTTTTCATGACCGGCAATGGATCGCAACCGTCAGTGTCGTGCCCGTACCGGACCAGGACCGGCAACGGGATCACAACCCTCGGTGTTGCCACCGTGGCACCTTGCTCAGCCAGTGAGCGGCTGGTCTGTATGTGGGATCCGAACCCTCGGTGGGAGCGCTGCCGCGCTTCCCAAGCGGCGCACTGTAGGAGTGCGCCACCGGGCCGGCCCTAAAATGTTTTTTATGGTTAATTTATCCAATTTTTTTCAGGAATCATATAATCTTTTAATCATTTTTATTGACTATGCAAGTAATCTGTTTTCATCATAGGAAAAAATCTATGTAAGCAAAAGACTTAGCTCTGTTTCTTGGTGGTATTATTTTATATCCTTTCCTTTTCATGTAATATATGCATCTTACCATCTCATTGTTTTTCTTTTTAATGTGTGGATGTATCATAATTTATTTAACTGCTCTGTTCTTTATGACTGTTTGTTTCCATTGCTTTGGTATTATAAACAGTATTCCAGTGAACATCTCTTTAGTTAACGTCACTCACCTATAGCATTTCTTGTGATAAACTTCTGAAGATGAAATTACTCATGTTAAAGTCTTGATACTTGTTAACCAGTGTGAGTATCAGTAAGATTGTACTAGGTCATTGTCTTCTTTGGTGATTCTTAAATATTATCTATAAGTCTTCTGTCCTAGGCCATTTGTGTTTTCCAGAGAAAAACACTGAAAATTTGCTGTGTAGATAACAGGGGGCACCTGTTTTCAGAACAGTGCTCTTACCTCTGTGACTTGGATTCCTAATGCAGGTGTTGTTTTGGTCAATTTCTTATCACCCATTTTTTGGCTCTTGGGATAAGGGTTTTAACACTTTATGTAAAGATTTTCAATTAATTTTTATTGTCAACCTTAAGACTCAACATTGTATTTCAGGGAGCCTGGTACCTAAAATCCTGAGCCTGTCTGGAGTTCCTCAGGATGAATTGCATTACGTTTAGCCATTATCCACTGTTGCAGTTTTTTTCCATCTTCCAAGTGTTTCTTGATGTCTGTGTATTGTGGTCCCCTTTCCTCTGCCTTTGTGGGTTTCTGCCTTTATAAACTGTTTTATTATTTTAGTGGCTTTTTGGGAGGGAACAGATAAACATGAGTTTGATATGTCTCATAAATGGAAGACTTTTTATCAGTCTTACTAAATAGAAATATATGTGTTTTGTAATTGCTGCCAAATAGCCCTTGTCTAAGTGGTGGTCATATATTGCCTGGATTGTTAATAACCGATCTTACTGCTCCCTCTCATATTTTCCTACATCACTGTGGCCAGTGGAGCTTTTAAGAAGAAATCAGGTCATATCACACCCCTGTTTTAAACTGTCCAATGTTTCCCATTACACTTTAGGATCCGATTTTGAACTCTTATGGCCTATGAGATCAATGAGATCCCAAGTTACGAGTCTCCATTTTTTTTTTTTTTTTGGTCCTTTTTTTCATGTCCGGCAACGGACCGCAACCCTCAGTGTCGCGCCCGTACCAGACCAGGACTGGCAACGGGAGCGCAACCCTCGGTGTTGCTCCCACACCTAGCTCAGCCAGTGAGCGGGAACCGGTCTGTATGTGGGATCCGAACCCTCAGCGGGAGCGCCGCCGCTCTTCCCAAGCGGCGCACTGTAGCAGTGCGCCACCGGGCCGGCCCACGAGTCTCCATTTTTAACCTCATCTTTTATCATCTCACTGGCATGCATTTTATTCTTCAAGCAGGTGAAGCATATTCTCACATAAGGGTTTGTGCTTTGCTGATTGCAAAGAGTGAATGGAATGCTCTTGCCTCCTGATTTTTACTTAGCAGATTCCTTTTTCATTCAGGTTATGTTCCTATGTCACCTCTTCAGAGTCCTTTATTCCTTTAATTTGGTTCCACTTACTCTCTCCCTGTTCCCGCTCCTCAACTGTACTACATTGTCAGTTTGGGGTTTTTGTTTGTTTGTTTGTTTTCTGTTTTTCCTTCATCGTACTTATCACTATCTGAAAATTTAAAACTTTGTATACTTAGTTATCATGTATACCTGCCACTAGAATGTGAGCTCCATGAGATGAAGAACCTTGTTTCGTTTTTCATGTTTATTGCCATACCCTCAGTGTTTAGAGCAGTACCTTTCTCCTGATAGGCAGCTTTTTTGTTGGATGAATAAATGATATTAAGCCTTCAAGTGATAGATAAGTTAATGAATGCCACTACAAATGTAATCTGCAAGAGGTCTATATTTATATTTTAAATTGGTAATTTATTTTGTAATTAAATTAGGGAAGAATGATACTTTAATAAATAGAAGTGATTAAAAGATATTTGGAATTTTTGAAGAAAATTATATTCAGCATAATTGGTTAATTTTTAAGTCATCTTAGCAGTCCAGTACTTAAAAAGACTGTGTGGGCTCTGTGTTCAAGGCACGCAATTTCTAGAACTGCAGCTGAGCATTTTGAATAAAGGAGTGAATGACCATTTCGAAATTATAAAATTATTTTTTGTCTGCCCTTTTTTCCTTCAGTAGGAGAGTAACATTAATAGGTGAGAATAACATGAATAACAAGTGAACAATACGCAGCAGTGCATAAGTACTGAATTTGTAAAGAGTAACAGTTCCATCTAATGGGAGAAATGGAGCTACAAATGAAATCAGTCTTTAAGCCAGTGTTCGTTCTTTTACATTATGGTATATTAAAAATCAGAATTTGGGGGCCGGCCCGGTGGCGCACTGGATAGTGCGCCCGCTTGGGAAGCGCGGCAGCGCTCCCATCCGAGGGTTCGGATCCCACGTACAGACCGGCTCCCGCTCACTGGCTGA
>NW_007727849.1:27391-111455 GCF_000696425.1 Galeopterus variegatus | reverse complement strand
AAAAAAAAAAAAAAAAAAAAAAAAAAAAAAAAAAAAAAAAAAAAAAAAAAAAAAAAAAAAAAAAAAAAAAAAAAAAAAAAAAAAAAAAAAAAACGGAACTTAAGCTGTAATTGCCCTTTACAATTACATTGTAATTGTAAAGATCATCTAACCCTTTGTGGGCAGTTTTCATTTATGGAATGAAAATGATAATAGTAACACTTGTCAAGAGAGGCGTTGTGGTGGTTAAAGGTAATACGCATATAAGCAATTACACTCCACCTGAAGTAAAGGAAGTCCTTAATAACATAATGACAACTACTACTGCTACAATTTGTTGTTACTGTAGCAGCAGAGAGTCTTAGGATTGAGATGACATTGAGAAGTAAACTGGAACTGCGTTGTGGAGGGCACTTGAATGGCAGGCTGAGCACATAGTTATAACAGTCCAAATGGCAGAGAGGAGCAGTGACATTGGCAGTGTTTGAAAACATGGTGGTAGTTGTCGAGTGGATTAGAATAGAAAGAGATTTGCAATTAGAGAGACCAGATAGGACTTAAGCCGAAAAATTTATATGCTGGGCAGTAAAAACTAGTGGGAAGTAGCAGTGAACTTTTTTTAATTGCAAAAGTAGTATGTACTCATCATGGTTTCGAAACCGTTGATAAGCACACCCAGATACCACCTAAAATTTTGTCACCCCTTAAGTAACTTTTGACAAGATTGGGAGGGATAGAATTATACTGCACACATATTTCAAATATTGCCTTTTATGCACATTTACTGTAAACATTTTCATATGGTTTAAAATTTTATTTTAAAACCTAAATTATATTCTGTTTTACAGAAGTAGTATTTCTTTAACCAGCTACCTATTTTTTTAGCATTATGTTTCTTCCAGTTTCTTGCTGTTTAAAAACATTGCTCCAGATCACCTTTCAGCTGAGACTTTGCATATCATAAATTCCTATGAGTAAAAGAAAAATGAAAATTAAAGCAATGAGGAGATACGGCTTTCATGCTTAAGTCAGTTACAATTTAAGAAAACAAAGGAACATCCTCTGATGACAAGAGGATGTGGAAATGGGAACCCTTACATATAGTTGATGTAAATTCATGGGTCAAATCTGTGGAGGACACTTGGCCATAAGTATCAGAAGCCCTTATTTTACAAGTTTTTCTTCTCTTGGCCTTTTACCAGATGGTTTAAGTTGCACAATAATCTAGAAGAAACTAGTTGGTAGGACAGATTTGGGGTGCAATTAAAGGGATGGTATAGTTTTTTTCCCCTTTTACTATTTCTTTAAAATTGTGGTAAAATATGCATAACATCAAATTTACCATCTTAAACATTTTTAAGTCTATAGGTGAGTAGTGTTAAGTACATTAACATTATTTAACAAATGTGCAGCCTATCCCCAGAACTTTTTTCATCTTGCAGAACTAAAACTTGGTAACCATCGAATATCAACTTCCCATTTTCCCCTTTTGCCCAGCCACCAATCTTTCTGTCTCTGAATTTGACTACTCTAGGTTCCTCATATAAGTGACATCACACAGTATTTGTCTTTGTGACTGGTTTATTTCACTTAGCAGAAATACTGTCCAGGTTTATCAATGTTTCAGCATGTGTCAGAGTTTCCTTCCTTTTCAAGGCTGAATAATATTTCATTGAGTGTGTTTACCAGATTTTGTCTGTCTATTCTTCCATCTGTGGATATTTGGGTTGCTTCCGTCTCTTGGCTGTTGTGAATGCTGCTGCTATGAATGTTGGTGTTCAAATAATATCTTTGAGACCCTGTTTTCAATTTTCTGGAGAGTATTTACCCAGAAATGGACTTGCTGGATCATATGGTAACTCTATTTTCAATTTTTCTTGAGGAACTACATTGTTTTCCACACTGCTATACCATTTTACATTCCTACCAATAGTTCACAAGGGTTCCAATTTCTCATTGTTCTAACACTCGCTATTTTCTGTATTTGTTGATAGTAACCCTCCTATAGGTAAGAGGTGGTATCTCATTGTGGTTTTGATTTGCATTTCCCTAATTAGTGATGTTGAATATCTTTTTCATGGGCTTTCTGGACATTTGTTTATTTTTTTGGAGAAATGTCTTTTCAAGTCCTTTGCCCATTTTTAAATCAAGTTTTGTTTTGTTTTGTTTTAATTGTGAAGTGATGATACAGCTTTACATTGATGATATGTGTTTGAGTCTGGTACTAGAAAGAGTTCGGAGATCATCTAACCTACCCAGTACTGGAAATGATTCTAGAGTATTTCCCGAAAGATGAGATAGATTAGCTAGCCTCTGCTCGAAAGGTTCTGTTGTAAAGGGAACATAACTGTTTTGCTAGTGATGTTTTCCTTTTTCTGGACAATCGCTATAAATTTATGATTTATAAATTTATAAATCATAAATTCTCAAAAGTGTGTATATGTTTTTATATATGTGTGTATGTATATGTGTATATATACTCACGCATCGGAGAAAATGTGGAATGCAAAAAAAGTCACAGGAAGATAAAATCCACAACCTATTATTGATATTGAAAATTATGGCTTGAAATAATAGCCCTTTATCACTTCCTTTTCCTTATGGGTTCTATACTTTCTTATAGTCTCTTGATGGGCCAAATGTGTTTTTACTTTTAATAGAAAGATATTTGCTTTCATTGGAGTCATATTTTTGAAATGTTTTATTACCACTATTCATGTATTATGTCATTAAAAATTTTACTTGAAAATGTATTCCAGTCAACTACATCAAAAAGAAAAAGAACAGAAACATAGAAGTCAGAAGAGCAACAAAAATAGTGCAAGTCTTTACATGTCTGAGAGTGGCTTTCCTTTCTGCTTACCTGTGAACGACAGCTTAGCTAAATATCTTTTTTTCATTTGGCCTATATATTGCAGTTTGTTTCTTTTGTCCTACACTTTTAAAACTTTGACTAGCTCATACCTAGGATACTGGTCCTAATTAACTTTGCTTGATATTTGATGTGCCCTTTTATTGGAAGGACCTAAGTTGTCTTTCATTTTTGTTTTCTCAATTTTTTTATAGTTTTTCTTTAAATTTCTATTGTATGTATATTCAGAATCCACTGTGAATCTTTATTCCACATTGCTTATCTTTTTTCTTATTTTTCCTCACTTCTTTCATTTTTCTTTATTTCATGTGGTCTGTTATTGCTGCTGTTTTTTGTTGTACCTCTTCCTTATAGCATGAGAAATCTATTGGTCTAATGTTGGGAGCTGAGACTGTTTTGTCAGATTTTTGGGGGTCTCTATTGAAGAAAGGGATTTATCATCATCTTTATTTGGCCAGTTTACAGATTCTACAACTCAGGGCAAGTCTGGAAGGAGTTGGGAGTCAGGAGATGTTAGTGCCGGATTTTGGTGAGTTTGCTGAGTCAGCCCAGATCTGACTGGAATCTTGCCTCTATTTTTGTCAGCTCACCAGCCACACCATCCGGTACCTCTTCTGTTGTTGTAGTCCCTGGATCCTCCCTGTGCCTCTGGGAGCCAACAGCAGGCACAGCTTGCCTTGTTATAATGATTTGGAGTAGAGTCAGCAGTATGAAAAGTCAGTAAGGACTACAAAATATTCACATCTCCAGAGCTTGGCAAAATCTTACAGGTGTGCTGGACCTATTGAATGTAAATGTAATGTACTGTTTAGACTGCTGTCTATTTTTTTATAAACATTAATATATGCTTTGTGGGTTAGCTTCTTATATTTTTGATTGCTACCAAGTGTTTTCTCTCCCCACTTTTAGGTTACTTTTTTTAATCTGTGGGTTTAGGAATTAGGGAAATAAATGTTTGAAAGTATATGTTTAGTAGAAGTAATGGCCTCTGAGAAAGGAACTAATGATCATTTCAGTAAGCAAAGTAAATAAATTACAGTGAAATATATAATTAATCTTTACTTTTTTCTGTTTAAAAAAGAATATTTAAATAAATTCCAGTAAATATAGTAATCCCCCCCTAATCTACGGGAGATATGTTCCAAGACCCTTTAGTGGATGCCTGAAACTGTGGATAGGACTGAACCTTTTATGTACTGTTTTTTCCTATAAAATCTCATTGTATGGGTTTAGTGTATACAACGTAGATATGCTGGACAAAAGGATTATTCATGTCCTGGGCTGGTAGCACAAGGTTTTATCATGCTACTTGGAGCAGAGCATAATTTAAAACTTTTGAATTTTTTATTTCTAGAACTTTCTGTATAATATTTTTGGGCCATGGTTTACCTTGGGTAACTGAAACTGTGGAAAAAGAAGCTGCAGATAAGGGGGAGACTAATGTAATATCTTTACTATGGCGTAAATAATTTATGGTATTTATTTTTGCTGTATATAAACTAGTTTTTACTTCTAGGCTCTGAGTTTTTTTGTTTGTGCAGTGTACATATTTTTGGCAGTATAGCATTGGCATTTTTTTGCTCGTGTTACTTTTAGAGCTATTTCAAACCTTTTTTTAATGTTCGAGTTATTTATCAGATTCTTAATGTAATTAGTTTTAGAAATATATAGAAATATATATTTTTTATATTGTCAAGACAGTGTTTTAGTCTGAAGAGTTTTTTTTTTTAAACTTTTGTCGTTTTTTGTTTTGGCTCTTTTGGCTTTGTGTCTTCGGCAAATTTCTTAAGGATATATTCTGAGTTATAAGTAAAAATATTCTTATATATTGAGGAGATAAAACCAGAAACAGAGGCCTATGGTTAGAAATTTTTCTCAATTAACTTTGGTTTTAAATCAGCAAATCCTTAGAGAGACAGTTTAGTTTTGTGGTAGAAAGTGGCGACTTGAACTAGATTGCCTGAGTTTCACTTCTGCTTCACCACTTACGAGCACAGTGACATTGGGCTAGGCATTTGTACCTCAGTTTCCTTGTCTGTAAAATAGGGATGATAATTGTACCTACTTTATATGGTTATTTGAGTTTGGTGCTTAAAACCGTGCCCAGTATATATTCCTCAGAAGTTTTAGCCCCAAACAAACAAACTTGGAGGTTGTCTAGCTGGAATATACCTGTCATTTAACCAGTAAATTTATGTCTTGTTTTATAGGGATACCCTTTTTAGTGTCAGATGTCTGTAATATTTTTATATCTGCAGCACAGTAGTCCTCTCAGAGAGGGAGTGTTTATTTTGCTCGTTATAGTCTGATATCAATGATTGCAGCTGGCTTCCCCAATTTTTTAAAAACAGTATGTTCAACCGTGTTTTTGAGATTTTGGCTTATCTGAATGAAGCCTGCTTGTCTGCTGTTTATGGAGTCTACCTCTTTTCACAATTAGGTAAAATATTTGCTGTTCACCCTTTTGGTAGTTCTTCATGATTTCTTGGAAGTAGTTGTTTCAGAAATAAAATTGATATAAAGTGTTTTCTTTTCCTTCCAGTATTCTGGAATATGGTTGAGTAGGTTAAGAAACTCACATTCAGTTGTAAGTGTGGTGTTCACCTTGTTTTCTTTACTGATGTAGACTTTCCCTCTTTTGTAGTAAATACCAAAGCAGGATAGATATTCCACCCTTGACTTCTGTTTTAAAATATTAGACTGAATTGCAGCTTTTCTGTCCTCTTAGAACGTATAGAAAAGAGAATGTGTTAGAATATAATAAATATATATAAAGTCTAGTATATTTTGTCTTTATCATATAACTGTAATAAAGATGAGTAAATATATCTAATGTATTATGTCACATATATTATGTAAATATAAAAGACATATAATGGAGAGAGAGAAATGAAATGGAGGAGATACAGATGAAATGGAGGACTGGAGAAAGGTGAAATGTGGAGTTATAGAGCTGCACTGTTCAGGAGGTAGCCACTAGCCACATGTGCTATTTAAATTAAAATTAAGTATGATTTAAAATTCAGTTCCTCACTAGCAGTAGCCACATTTCAAGTGCTTGATAGCCCCATGTGGCTATTGGCTACTATGTTGTGTAGTGCAGATACAGAACATTACCATTGTCACAGAAAGTTCTATTTATAATGATTGATACAGATTGCCAAAAAGATAGGTATGGATAAAATAAATAGGAATATATAAAAAATAGGCATATAGGAAATGAAGAAATTTTATTTATAATGTGTGATATATATAGATACTTTGTGAGATTTTGGAAAACTGGAATTGTGCTGATTGAATTCTAACTTAATGTAGTAAGGCAGTGCTCTACCTTTGCACATAATTCATTTTTTTTTTTTGTCTTTTTGTCTTTTTTCGTGACCGGCAACGGATCGCAACCCTCAGTGTCGCGCCCGTACCGGACCGGGACCGGCAACGGGATCGCAACCCTCGGTGTTGCCCCCGCTCCTCGCTCAGCCAGTGAGCGGGAACCGGTCTGTATGTGGGATCCGAACCCTCGGGCGGGAGCGCCCCACTGCGCTTCCCAAGCGGCGCACTGTAGCAGTGCGCCACCGGGCCGGCCCAACACATAATTCATTTTTTAAAATGCATATAAAAATAAATTTTACAAAATTTCTATGTATCAAAATCAGTGAGAGTCATGGGGGCAGTTCCCCCCCCCCAGAGATTTTTTTTTTTTTTTTGTCTTTTTGTCTTTTTTCGTGACCGGCAACGGATCGCAACCCTCAGTGTCGCGCCCGTACCGGACCGGGACCGGCAACGGGATCGCAACCCTCGGTGTTGCCCCCGCTCCTCGCTCAGCCAGTGAGCGGGAACCGGTCTGTATGTGGGATCCGAACCCTCGGGCGGGAGCGCCCCGCTGCGCTTCCCAAGCGGCGCACTATCCAGTGCGCCACCGGGTCGGCCCAGAGATTTTTTTTTAAATTACAAAATTCCTTACTGTAGCTATTGATGCTTTTTAAGCCCATTATTATTAAAACTACAAACTTAGTAAGATCATAGGTAACTTACTAAATATAGACAGTATAGTTTTAAAATAATGTATCCTTTCTCAGCTAAATAGGAATAACATTTAGTAGTCAGGAGGAACTGAGCAAGTTGAGAAGGATTTAGTTTTTGCTGGATTGAGCTGGAGATTGTGATGCTGATTTTGATTGTGATCTTACTCTCACTAACTTTAATCTGTCAAGCAAAAGATATGTAACAATTATCATCTCTTGCTTTTTCATGAGATATAAGGAAGCAATGTCCTCTTCTTCAAATCCATGAAATTTCCTTTATATTTGGATCACTGGAATTTTTTGATGCTGAGTCCCAATTCAGAATCATAAAATTATCTTCTCATTTTCTTTTAACATGGAACGCATAGTCAGCCAGCTGAAATCCAGTGAGTGAGTAGACCTAAATATTTGCGACTCAGCATATGTAATTTCTATCCTTGTTTCTTGTCAGAAGTATCAGCACCCACATAACTCCACAGACCCTGCTGTACAAAACTGAAATAACTGACTGTAGCATCATTATGGGGCTTTGCTAGCTAATGTATGGAAGCCTGCATTTGACATTGGAAAAGCTGTTTAGGATTTTTGGTGTATAGTGTATTAAAGTGGACTTTGTGTGGAAGTTGGAGATGCCTTGTTGATAATTCAGAACGCTGAAAATTTCACAGTACAGTTGTGAATTATGGAATTATTAAGAGTTACCTTTGGGGGCCGGCCCGGTGGCGCACTGCTACAGTGCGCCGCTTGTGAGCGCTGTGGCGCTCCCGCCGAGGGTTCGGATCCCACATACAGACCGGTTCCCGCTCACTGGCTGAGCAAGGTGTGGGAGCAACACCGAGGGTTGTGATCCCGTTGCCGGTCCCGGTCTGGTGCGGGCGCGACACTGAGGGTTGCGATCCGTTGCCGGACAGGAAAAAAGACAAAAAAAAAAAAAAAGAGTTACCTTTGGCAGTAGAATACAGGATGAGGCAAGGGAACAAAAATTGAAAGTAAGAGAAAAAAGATGAAGAAAGGCCAGAAAAAAAAAACTGGGAAGAGGAAATAAAAGGAGCAAACAGTACAGCTTTCTTCATTCCTGTCAGAATTTTATGTTGTGTCCCCATCCAGCAAGTGGGATCACATATGCCAGATGACCCCTTTTCCTCAACTCCCTACCTACATCTGTCTTAGAATGTCATCTGCAGGATGGACTGAAGCATCTGGGTGTTTAGTGCTAGTGAACTAGCCTGAGTTCTACGATGTCTGTCCAGGGTTGGCCTGCTAGATTTCATTCTGTGTGTACTTCAGTGTTGTCGCTTTCTGACTAATCACTGAGCATCATTTCTTTTCATTTGGGCATCTATGCTCATAATGGGATAAAAAAATTCCTTTTAATGAGGAAATGCTGCCCTTGAAGCCTCCAATAACTTAATAGTTTTGAGATTCTCAGAATTCTTAGGTCTCCTGAGTGAATGAAACTTCCCAGTACTGTATAAAGGAAACATTTCCATATACCACATGGGTGAAAAATTGCCAGTCTTTATACCTAACCTGAAACCCTGCTGTTGCACTTAAACTCCATTGTAGGGAAGATAAATTAGGCTCTGTGTGAAGGCACTGTTCTAAGTACTTTTCCTGATTTTATCGATAACTGCGACTATATGAGCTAGGTGCTATTACTAAAAGAGTACCTATTTTACAAATGAAAACACTGAGACATAGAGGTGTTAACATACTGTTTTCAAGAGAAATTTGAAAAATACATTAAAATACCATTTAAAAAACTAATAACATTTGGACGTATTTCCTTTAGTTTTTAAAAAAATCAGATTTAAAATGTCACTGTAAACATAGTTGTAAAAGAAGAAAATAGTTGTAGCCATCTTGTAAGTACAAATTTACTTCCTACTTAGATGTCTATCTTGGTTAGTTTTCAGTGAGTATGGAATATGGAGTAAAATGATAAGTTGAGAATTGGTAGTCATGGGTTTTAGAACGTATTGTGTGACCTTGAACAAATTGTGTGCTATGTGGATTTCAAACCTAATGATTTATAAGAACTTTTCTATTTCTAAAATTCAGTGCCTTTGACTTTTCTCTATTTCCTATCTCATAGTTGGGTACTCTGAGTACTTTAGTTTAATTCAACATATAAAAGCAATATGGAGAATTTAAAATTTCTTTCTTTGCCTTTTTATTCTAAGAATTTTTGCATCATAAAAACGATACATGCTTATAAGAAAATCCAGAAAATACTGAAAAATAGAAGAAAAACCTCACAGGTTTACACCAAGTACTGAAAGCAACCATTATTGATTTTTTTTTTTTTTTTTTTTTCCCCTAAGGATCCGAACCCGTGGCCTTGGTGTTATCAGCACCGCACTCTCCCGAGTGAGCCACAGGCCGGCCCCCCATTATTGATATTTTGATGTAATTTGTTCCACATTGTTTCTTGTTTAAATAGTTGCATATATGCAATTTTATCTTTTAAAAAATGTTTGTGAAAGTGATTTTTTTAAAAAAAAGTTAACATTCTAGGTAGTCAGCATTTATTGTTATCTTTTGTTGTTTTTTTATTTCAAACAAGAGTGGAACTTTTTTTTTTAAAGGTCTGTTTATCCACATGAGGGTAAATAAGTTATACTTGTCGGACCTCTTGAAAGAACTAGGTCTACATGACAAATGGATGTGGAGGGCGGGGGAGGATTTACTGTAAAGAATATCCAAAGTTATTTGACTAATAAAAGTCCTTGTTGCCTAAGTCCAGTTCCTTCAGTGCACCATTGTAATTTATTGGTAGAGTGGTATTATTGGTAACTGAGTAATGTATTTACCCCTCCTAGCTTTTGAAGTTATTTTTGTTAGAGCTAGAATTTAAGTATTGACAATTTTGATATTATTGCACACATCCACTTATTTAAAATGTGAACTTTTTTTTTTTTTTTTTTGTCTTTTTTTTTTTTTTTTTGACCGGCAACGGATTGCAACCCTCAGTGTTGCGCCCGTACCGGACCGGGACCGGCAACGGGAACGCAACCCTCGGTGTTGCCCCCGCACCTCGCTCAGCCAGTGAGCGGCCGGTCCGTATGCCAGTGAGCGGCCGGTCCGTATGTGGGATCCGAACCCTCGGCGGGAGTGCTGCCGCGCTTCCCAAGCGGCGCACTGTAGCAGTGCGCCACTGGGCCGGCCCTGAAATGTGAACTTCTTAAGCAGTTATATCAATCAAAATTTTAAGGAGAGCCTTATGTCGTTGAGACTGACATAATCTCATAGAATCTGCTTAACTTCCTAAAGCTGGAATTCTTTGTAAAGCATCCCCCAAATCTGGTCATATTTAAGTCAGGCTATGGAGAAAGTAACTGCTTCAGAGCAAAACCTGTCCCATTCGTGGAGCCTTTCTAAAATCAAGGTGTCTTATTCCAATATAAAGTAATATTCTTGGGAGTATTGTAGGATTAGTACATATAATGCATTTTAAAATTGAAGTATAATTTACATACAGTGAAACGCACAAATATTAAGCAGGCAACTCATTACCAGTAAACTTGATAAATTTTGATAACTTTTGTTAGTGCTACAGTAAACATGTTTTAATTCTAATCTCTATATTTTAGTTACATGACTGTTGGGAGCGTAGCTACATATGTTTAGTTTTTCTGATTTAAAAAAAAGCGTGTGTCCGTGAAACATCAGAAGGGCAGATTATAGAATAAGAGAAGAACATGTAGGTTCTTAATCTTTTTTGAATTGCTGGCAGTTTTGAAAAATGCACATATGTGCACAAATTTGCTTACAACTGTAAGTTGATTTAGGGCTTTCTCTGGAACTCACCCTTGATTAATTCACTTACCCCACAGTTAAGATATATTATCAGTTAATGTTCTTGACAGGTTAGCCCACTGGTCCCTGACCAGTGCAAATTGAATGGGGATCACTGTGAAACACTGCATTGCTTTTATTGTCCCCTTTCTCTGTCTAAAAATTTCCAGCATAAGTTCCTACATTTAGAGGTTCCCAAGCTAACTGGATTAGTATAGTCAGGACCTGGCTCAGCATCACTGCATGGGATAAAGTACTTATCGTAAATGGCTATTAATCAGCATGATGATGTCGCTAATATTGTGTTAAGGTACACTGATAAACTAAGCGTTCAGAATAATGGGAAGGAAGTTCTATTTCATTGCATGCTGGTTAAACCACAGCTGGATTTTTGTGTTCAACTTGGGATTCCACATTAGCAAAATAAATTAACTTGCCACAATGTATCCAAAGACAGAGGCCAGGATGACAGAGGAAATGGAAACATAATACCTTGGAGAACAGTTGAGGGAACTGGGGAGTTCAGAGTTGGGGATGCATATAATTTCTATGAATATCTGTCTTCAGGTGGTTTGAAAGCTGTCAGGAAAGAATAATTGAGTTTCCTTCCAAGGGCAGAAGTAGGATCAATGGCTGTGTTACAGGTGACAAAACTGTTCTGCCAGTTAAAACTGCCTAATGTGAAAGGGTTATTTAATAAAGTAGTGAGTTTTAGTCTCTGGCATCTCTAGCAAACCTCAAACACAGGCTAACTCTTAGCCATGTTAATATAAAACCTCACACTACAGATCTATTTACCTCACTGTTACCTGATACAGCATGTTCAGGTTTCAGTAAAAATTTACAAGGTGTGTTAAAAGACAAACAGTCTGAAAGGACAACAATAATCAGAACCAGACTCACATAAGACACAAATTTTAGAATTATCAGACCAGGAGTTTTAAATAATTGATTAATATGTTAAGGGCTCTAATGGAAAAAGTAGACACCATGCAAGAACAGATAGGTAATGTAAATAGAGAGGTGGAAATGCTGAGAAAAAATCAAAAGCAAATGCTAGAAATAAAAACAACACTAGCAAATGAAGAGTGCCTTTGATGGGCACTCAGTGTATACTGGACGCTGGTGAGGAAAGAATTGGTGAGCTTGAAGACCGGTCAGTAGAAACTTCCCAAACTGAAATGCAGACTGAAACAAAACAACACACAAATAGAACATCCAAGGATTGTGGGACAGTTTGGAAAGGTGTAACATACGTGGGCTTGGCCTAACAGAGAGAGAATGAAGTAGAATTAATATTTGAAGTAGTAATGGCCAAGAATTTCCAAAATTAATGACAAACTACTGATCAGAAAACTCAGAGAACAGCAGGCAGTATACCAAAAAACCTACAAGCTATACTTAGGCATTATCATGTTCAAAGGGCAGAACACCAAAGGCAAAAAACCTTGGAAGAAGCCAGAGGGGAAAATACCTTATCTATGGAGGAACAAAGATAAGAATTACAGTGAACTCAGGAGAACCTTGCAAGCAAGGGAGGGTGAACCAAAAGTGTTCAAATTAAAAACCACCAACCTAGAATTCTGTATCCAGTGAGATTAATCAAAAGTGGAGGATAAGCAATGAGTTTGCTGGAGGTGTTCAAGAAGAGGCTGGATGGCAAGGAGAAGAGAAACGTTGGGCCCAGTGTTTGCCTAACTGCATTCTGTATATAAACTATTAGATCTGGATGATGTTGGTAAGTGTTCAGCAAAAATGTGTTTCGATGGTTTTGAGGAATATTGCAAACCAGACTACTTTTGGAGCTTCACTTTGAATATCAGTGTATTGAGGATCTGATCAGGGCTGTTGCAAAGAATCCTATTTTTACTCCCAAACATAAGCCCCAAACCTCTTATTCTCTGGCCTGCTTGTTAAAACATTGTGGAATAATGTTCCATGGGACACCCAACTTGGGAAACACCAGATTCGATGACATTTTTGACCCCAAGATCGTGTGATTCTTTAGTAACTGTACTGTAGTAACTGTATATATACAAGGGTTTGTGAGGCTATGAATTCACAAAGAAAATGGAAATAATTTAAAGGTAACATGATTAAGTCAACTTTCTTATTTAAGTATCAGTACATTAGAAAAATAGATCATTCGGGCCGGCCCGGTGGCGCACTGGATAGTGCGCCGCTTGGGAAGCGCGGCGGCGCTCCCGTCCGAGGGTTCGGATCCCACGTACAGACCGGCTCCCGCTCACTGGCTGAGCGAGGCGCGGGAGCAACACCGAGGCTTGCGATCCCGTCGCCGGTCCCCGGCCCGGTACGGGGGCAACACTGAGGGTTGCAATCCGTTGCCGGACACGGAAAAAAAAAAAAGACAAAAAAAAAAAAAAAAGAAAAATAGATCATTATACGTAATTTCCTTAAATTCCTTTTCCCTGCTTGATTCTGAAGTTGCTTAATAGGGAAATAGCCAGTTATAAGCTGTCAGCTCCTGGTTTAAGCACCCGTCTTCCCTCTATGCTCAGGGTCAAAACTGATAATTATCAGTAGGTTCAGTTTCCTGAAATGTTGGTCACCATTCTTGATTGGACTAAATCCATGTCTTCTTTTCTCTTGTGTTTTCTCTGTTATTGCTGCTATTCTTGTTTGAAAACATTCATCTCGAGGCCCATATGCCATTACTCATGAGAAAATGACAAATCCCTCCACTACTAGGCATGCCAGAGATGTTTTAATGATAGAATTAGACTACCTGATAGAAGTCACAGTTTGTTTCCTTATTGGATTTTGAGTTTTAGGGACATGACAGTTCTGTCACTTTGGTGATCCTATAGTTTATATAAAGTAGCTTGCTTTCAGTTGGGTAACATACTTAGAATACCCATCCTCAAAATCATTCCAGGATATGAGAGGCGGGGTAGCATAATGGATAAGCATGAGAATTCTGAAGCCAAACTGCATATGTTTGAGCCCATTTTCACCCCTATCTGTTGACTTTGGGTGAAATTTCTTAATCAGCGGTTAATTGTGATTTAGTTTCATCATCTGTAATGCATGGCCGGTAATCTCTACCGGTGAAGATTAAATGGAGCACTTAGGACAATGGTTGGTACTTAGTAAGCATATGAAAAATGCAGTAGATATTTGGTTAGGATCACAGTGTGTTAGATGAAATCTCATTATATTACATTATCTACCCTCATAACAATTTAGCATTACTGGTTTTTTAAAACCTAGTCGATATCCAGTTAGGCATTAGGTTTTTCGCAGAAAACCTGGTAAAACATTGTCTTTCCACACGTTCATTAACAGTCTAGAAGGCTAATGACACTTTGCTGTAATAGAATTGTTAAGAGAATTATAGTCAAGCCCTGAAATGAACTAAAGGAAGTAAGAGTTTGTTAGATGACATTCATTTACACTAAAGTAATTCACACTAAAAGGTAAACTTAATCTACAGATTAAGGAAAAAATGATAGCTTGATCTGAGGTACAAGATAATACATGAAAAGAAATAAGAAAGTATTTTATATGCTGGAATTTATATTTACAAAAAAGTCTCAATTCCAGGATTAGATACCAAGCTAAATTTGAGCATTTGTTTTCTAGAAGGCAAGTAAGGGCAAACCACTGAGATCTTTATCTGCTTTGCACTCTGTCTTCTGGGAATGGTAATAGAATTGACTAATTGCCACAGTGGCAGAAACTCCTTGGAGTCATGGAATTTCTTGTCCTGTTTTTAAAAACTATTTATTTTTAAAATCTTGATTGTTACTTCAATTAAGTTTTCCTGTCTAACTTAGGGAAGAGTCCCAATTCCAGGGCAAGCAAAATGAAGTAAATTATGGTGGATTCTAAAAATCAGAATCAAAGCTTCTTAATAGTTATATTGAAGGCCTTAAGAAAGACTTGTATGTTAACTTCTTAAGAGACGCAAAGGACATGAGGAAACACATATCAAAGAACAAAACCATTTAGGAGTTTGCTGGAGAATGAAAGGAATCAGAATTTGAAAGTATCATCAGTCTAAGTACTTCTGTAATATATTCTGAAGATTATGTCTCAATATTACTTTTGAGTGAAGATAACTAGCTTTACCTTCAACATTACTCTGTTCTAACTCAGGAACCTACTTATTTTAATTCTCAAATACTTAGTTAAAAAGAAAACTGGTAAGAGTTATAAAATAGATAAATTTGAAGTAGCCAGAACTGAAGTAATTGGATTTCAGGCTGAGGAGATTTTATATATATATATATATATATTTATACTTTATATATATTTATATTTATATATATATAGAGAGAGAGAGAGAGGAGTCACAGAGATAAAGTAAATTGCTTGGATGTTTGCATAGATGTAACTTCTGCAATTCTATGGATATAGGTGTCATAGTGGAATACTACACCACTGTCTTCATCTTTAAGAAATACTGTTTGGGGTGTAGTCTTTAGCCATCATTCTAGGATGTCACTTTTCCTGGGCTGAAAAAAAATCCTAGTACATCTTTTAAACTGGGTATTGCCCAGCCTATTCATGTTGTTAAACTTGAAAGGTACTCTAGAGATTGTTTATACAGATGAAAATGAGACAGAGAGAGTGACTTATCTAAGCCTTATTTAGAGCATTCTGAAATCTGGACTATGTTCATACTTGCTTCCTTACAAAAGTCACACAATTAGCTCACTAGAATCAGGATTGGGATCCCGTTTGGTGCAGTCCTCTTTTCTGCTACAACTTATGTCTCTCCGGAAGTGGGTAGGAAGCCATCAGACTGTAACAGAGTAGGCATGATGCTTAGAATTGGTCACGGCCTTTATTCAGCCACTAAAGATCCCTATGTGGATGCAGTTGAAATTCTCCAAGTTTTTTTTTTTTTTGAAAGTCACAATTATGTATGAAAGAGGAGAGCAGAATTATCAGCATCTGCAAGAAAAATGTAGCCCTTTGAATATTTAAATTCAGAAATAGTTAAAACATTTATTTAAAACAACTAAAATTTTATAACAATGTATGGGTCAGCCCTAAAATGAATAAGAACTCTGAATTTCAGGAAATTTATTCTCGTAGCTCTTACAGCAAGATGATTCCAATACCATCCCAGAATGATAACCGCAATTATTTAACAATTCATAATTCGAAAACTTCCACATTAACTTTTTTTTTTTTCCTTTTTGTCTTTTTTCGTGTCCGGCAACGGATCGCAACCCTCAGTGTCGCGCCCGTACCGGACCGGGACCGGCAACGGGATCGCAACCCTCGGTGTTGCTCCCACACCTCGCTCAGCCAGTGAGCGGGAACCGGTCTGTATGTGGGATCCGAACCCTCGGCGGGAGCGCCACCGCACTCCCAAGCGGCGCACTGTAGCAGTGCGCCACCGGGCCGGCCCCACATTAACTTATTTAAGCCCCACAGCCCAGTAAAATAGATAACTCCATTTTATAAAGGAAGCATCTGAGACTTAGATAATTTGGGGGGGTCCTTGCCCAAGGACACATAGGAAATAACTCAGATATTAGCATATCACAGGAAGTTAGCCTGAGGCTAGAGTAGTAAAAGTGGCTGTGTTTGGTCTTAATGTAGGTCTTGCAAAATATATAAGATTTGGATACTCAGCTGTAAAGAAAAGTTCTTCTAATGGTAGTTCAGATTTCAAGCCAGCTCTAACCTACTTGCAGTGCACACAAGGCAAATGACACCTAATTCATAAGTGATGAAACGTGGCAGTGTAAAGAAGGCTTCTGCCCTTGGGAAGACAAGACAGACTAACATATACATATATTAGAAAAAAAACAGTACAGAGATAGTTTCAGCTGGGAAGCTGGAGTAAGGATGGCAGGGACAGGGGAAGGGCTTTTAAACAAAGTGAAAATTTACCTGGACTATAACATGTGAGTAAAGTTTTGAAGAATGGAGGGTGTGGATATGACCAGTGGAAGTGAGCCTTGGTATGAAGCTGGAACTGAAAGAACTGACTTGTGGGTTGCAAAAGACTGAGACGATGGCAAGCTTTAGGGTGGCAGTGATGACACTGGCAAGTAAAGGGTAAATCAGTAAATTATGGACCGAAATATGGGCCTTATTGAATAAGAATAGTGGGGGAGACGTAAAGGGACTCCCTCCAACAGAGTTGAGAAGAATAAGGTAAAGAAAGTATTGGTTCCCAAACGCACACATGCCATGTGCTGCCAGAGAACATTTATTTTAATAATTACATTTATTATTTTTTTATTTACTTTTTTGGTGGCTGGATGGTACAGGGATCGAACCCTCGACCTTGATGCTGTCAGCACCACACACTATCCAGCTAAGCTAACCGGCAAGCCCCTAGTTAGGTTTAATTTGATGTGTGAGTCAGAATCAAAACTAGCACGATGAACCTGTGACTGCGTGGATTGTATTTCTTAAAGAACTGTTAGAAAGTGAGTTGATTTAAGTAGAAATATTGAGTAAATAATAGTATAGGTGACTCATGTGGTAAAGACATTGTGAAAGATGGCACTTAGCTAATTGATGTTTGGAAAATAGTGATAAAAAGTTGGGAGAGATGGTATGAGGAAGACTGGGGTTCTGAAAAAGCCTATATCTTGATCAAGTGTTGGCTGCATAGGTGGATACACACATACTCATGTATATAATGATTGAAGGATGTACTTAATAGTTATGGACTTTATGTCGTGCCTCAGCTTAAAAACTTTAAATAGCTATTGATTTACCAGCATTGGATAACATGAAAAGAAGAGCAGAATTTGTAGAGAAAAAAGGTGCAAAGTAGGTCTTCTTTAATGGTCTTAATTTGTTTGTAGTAGAAAAGACAATCTGGCAAATTCTTCATTTTGTTACATCTTCCTCTTTCCAAAAATAATTTTGAAAGTCATATAGCTAAGTCATTGTATGAATAAAAAGTCTATATTCTCTTGCTTATGAGTGTTTAATATCTTAAGAAATATATATGTATATACATGTATGTCAAAGTGCTTTAACCATTCAAATGATTAGAATTCCCCCCACCCCTGCCTTTTTTTTTTTTGGCATTTCACTCATTCATCACTTTTTATTTTTATTTTTATTTTTATTTTTTTTTAAAAGATGACCGGTAAGGGGATCTTAACCCTTGACTTGGTGTTGTCAGCACCACGCTCAGCCAGTGAGCGAACCGGCCATCCCTATACGGGATCCGAACCCGGGGCCTTGGTGTTATCAGCACCACACTCTCCCGAGTGAGCCACAGGCCGGCCCCATTCATCACTTTTTAAAAAGTATATCTTATATGTGTAATACATGAATAATCAATAGCATGTCAAAGCACTACATCGTTACATGGTCAAAAAGTAGTAGTGAAAGTTCAGTGTGGAAGAAGTAACTGGGGAAGTTTCAATGGAGAGTTTGGGATTTGAGCTGGCACTTGAAATGTGGAAAGAAGTTGGATAAGGACCCTGAACAGTAAGGAAGAAATAATTTGAGCAAAAGATTTAAAATAGGAATTTGTATCATATTTGGGTTCAAGAAAATTTTGTGTTCAGTCTGGGCTTAAGAGTACAGAATTTGACATATTATTTTTTAGTAACTTTATAGCCATATATTATTTGGAATCTTTAATTATAGATCTGCAATAATTTTAACCCAATCCACATCACAATGTGGATAATTTAATAAAAATGCTATTCTGCAAAACATCTCAAATAGTTTTTGGTTGTATCATCTTATTGAATATTGAATGTTATATCATTTGACCAGGAATAACCGAGATCTATTAGTTTATAATTCATTAAATTTGATGAATAGTATGTTATATGGTGTCTGGTATTAATGCATCTTGAGCAATTTACATTCAGTTTTTAAAGCCTCAGTTTTCTCATCTATAAAACGGAGACATTGATACCTATGTTACAGGATTTTTGTGAAGATTAAGAATGTATGCAAAATAGCTTGAATAATAGCTTGAAAATATTTTATTTGTCCATTAGACTTTTTTTTAAAAAATAAACTTTTTACTTTAGGCCAATTTTATGTTTACAGAAAAACTGTGAAGATGGTACAAAGAGTTCTCATATACTTCACATCCAGTTTTTCCTATTGTTAACATCTTACATTAGTATGATACTTATAGTGGTTCACTAATTAGAGAACCAGTACTGATACATTACCATTAACTAAAGGTCATACATTATTCAAATTTTCTTAATGTGTACCTGATGCTCTTTTTCTGTTCCTGGATCCCATGCAGGATCACATTACATTTAGTTATCAGGCTTCTCTTGGCTGTGACAATTTCTCAGACTTTCCTCGTGTTTGATGACCTTGATAGTGTTGAGGTCTACTGGTTGTAGCATGTGCCTCAATTGGGATTTGTCTGATGTTTTTCTCACAGGTAGGCTAGAGTTATGTGTTTTGGGGAGGAAGACCACAGAAGTAGAGTGCCATTTTCATCTCACATCAAGGGTGCATACTACAGTATAAACATGACTTACCAGTGTTGTGACCTTGATCACCTCGTTTAGGTATTGTTTGTCAGGTTTCACTACTGTAAAGTTAGTCTTTTTTTCCTCTTTTCATACTGTACTCTTTGGAAGTCAGTCACCACAGACAGCCCACACTTAAGTGGGAGTCTAATAAACTTCAAATATGAAGTTCTCCAAGTAAACCTTTTTCAAATATGAAATTACAACCCATTTGCTATTGAATTCTCATATAAGAATTTGGAGAGCAGGTATTCTGAGTTGCTTAAGAATAATTACTGAGTTATTCAGGAATGGATATGAATGGTACTTTTCTTGAAGGGTTGGATTATAGTTGTAGTACGTGAAGCATATGGTGGGAAAGCCACTATATTTTGAGGGTTTTTTTTAATGGCTGCTCTAGTATTACTGTATATGCCTAAACTTATCAGAATCAGCTTCAGATTTATACTAACTTAACTTATATACTTCAGGTATATAGAAACATTACTCCTATATAACTATATATGACTTCCTTTTGTGATATTATTGTTATACATATTATATCTATTGATGTTACAAACCCAGCGATACATTGTTATAATTATTACTTTATCATTTGTAGTCATTTCCTTACCTAACACAGTATTTCTCCTACCTATCTCCTTTTGTGCTGGTATTGGCAAACACATTACACATTCATTATGTTCCTATTTGTAATAGGCCAAGAGTACATTAATATATATTCATATAATTATTTTTTAAATCAGGTAAGAGAAGAAAGGAGAAAAATATGCATCTAGACAGTCTTTTTATAATTTCATAATTACTATATTAGTCTGCTCAGGGTGCCATAACAAAATACCACAGACTGGGTGAGTTAAACAACATAAATTTATTTTCTCACAGTTCTGGAAGCTAGAAGTCCAAGATCGAAGTATCGGCAGGGTTGGTCCCTGGTGAGGGCCTCTCTTCCTGCCTTGCAGTTAGTTGTCTGTCTTCTCGTCTTCTCACTGTGCCCTCACATGGCCTTTCCTCTTTGTGTGTGGAGAGAGAGCTCTGGTGTCACTTCCTCTTCATGTAACAGTACCAGTCCTGTTGGATTAGGGCCCCACTCTTATGACCTCATTTATCCTTAATTACCTTCTTAAAGGCCTCATCTCCACATACAGTCACATTGGGGGTTAGAGCTTCAACATATGGATTTGGGAGCATGGGGATACACATTCAATTCATAACAATAACCTTTACTGGTGGTCTTTGTTTGTCTGGGGTCACTTGCTTTTAGCCTGAAGAACTTCCTTTAGTATTTCTTATAAGGCAGTTCTGCTAGCAACAGATTCCCTCAGTTTTTGTTTATCTGGGAAAGTTGTTCATTTGCCCTCATTTTGGAAAGATAGCTTTTCTGGATTTAGGATTCTCGGTGGGAAGCTCTTTGAGCACTTTATCTTAGTGTCTTTTCCCCTCTATTGTTTCTACTGAGAAGTTGGCTGTTAATACTGGGGTTTTCTTTTAAGGAATATAGTTGTTTTTTTCTTGCCCCTTTCAAGATTTTCTCTTCTTTTGACTTTCCATAATTTTTTTTTTTTTTTGTCTTTTTTCATGTCCGGCAATGGACCGCAACCCTCAGTGTCGCGCCCGTACCGGACCGGGACCAGCAACGGGATCGCAACCCTCGGTGCTGCGTCCGCCCCTCGCTCAGCCAGTGAGCGGGAACCGGTCTGTATGTGGGATCCGAACCCTCGGTGGGAGCGCCACCACGCTCCTAAGCGGCGCACTGTAGCAGTGCGCCACCGGGCCGGCCCAACTTTCCATACTTTTTTGATGATGTTTCTGTGGATTGCTTCGTGTTTATTCTACTCTGAAATTAGGAGGTATCCATTTTACTGCATTTTTCTTCCCTCAGACCAGGTCTGTGAGTCAGGACTCTGGACCTGGGGGTGGGTACAATGGCAAGCTTTTCTCTGAGTGATGTTCCCACTCTAGAAGCTGAGCTCTTGGTGAAGGGGAGGGGTACAGCAGCCTGAAGCTGTCTCAGCTTTCCTCTCCTGGCATGGAACCACCACTTTATGACTTGGGGGTGAGGGATTATCAGGGCCCGTGTTCTCAATGCTGCACATCCAAGGAAGAACGGCTGTTGGGGCTGGGCAGGAGAAGTGATCCCCCAGGCTCTTAACTGCTGTAGCCTGGGACTTAGCTTCAGCACCAGATAGCTGAGGACAGGATGAGAAATGCTGCTGTTCTGCTCTTTCTGGGAATGAAGCCCTCTGACTGGGAGTTTTGGAGAGTCATTCCTGTGTGCTTGGCTGCAGCAGTCTGGAGTGGAGTCTCTGCCTTGCTGAGTTGGGAGGGGTGAGAGAAGGAGCAGTGTTGGTTCAGGTACCACAGTCTGTTGCCATTCGTATTGAGTTTTCATAGATTTTCTTGAATAGATATGTCTTCACTTGTTTTTTGCCCTGAAGACCATTTCCAGAAGCTTTAGATGGTGGTTGTGGTTTTTTAGTTTTCATATTTCACTGGGGAGCAGGTCAGTGGAGCTCCTCACACTGTCATTCTGGAAGTCAGTCTCCTCTAGATCAGGGGTTCTGAAACTTAAAATTTTTGAGCCAGGGTCAGCCTGTGTCTCACTCAGGAGAGTGCGGTGCTGATAACACCAAGGCCATGGGTTCGGATCGCATATAGGGATGGCCGGTTAGCTCATTGGGTGAGCATGGTGCTGACAACACCAAGTCAAGGGTTAAGATCCCCTTACCTGTCATCTTTTAAGAAAAAAAAAAAAAAAGAAAAGAAAAATTTTGAGCCATTGATCCTCTCTTTTTTGGTTTATTTGTAAAACTGCCTTAGCCCCCCTCCCACATTGCTCTATTTATTCTCCTATTGCCTAATTTTATTTTCTTTGTTGTTTTTATATCTGAAATAATATTTATATTTTTATGCTTCCCTCCCCCTGAAATGTTAGTTTTGTGAAGGCAGGAGACCTAATCTGTTTTGTTCAGCAATGTATTCGCAGTGCTTAATAAATATGCACCTGTCATATGTCAGGAGTGCCATCACAACACTTACAGTCGTTTGGGTCAGAGAGGAGAGTAAATGGGCAGTCACAACACTTTTCTAAAATGCTTTGAAAGAGGAATTTACATACATAGTGTAGTGATGGTTCTGAACTAAGGGAAGGATTAATAGTATTGTACATCAGAACCTGGCCCGGCCTGTGGCTCACTTGGGAGAGTGCAGTGCTGATAACACCAAGGCCACAGGTTTGGCTCCTATATAGGGATGGCCAGTTAGCTGACTGGCTGAGCATGGTGCTAACAACACCAAGCCAAAGGTTAAGATCCTCTTACTGGTCATCTTTAAAAAAAAAAGAAAAAAAGAACCAAAGTAACAAATATACTAGGCTTTGTAATCTTGGGGCCTTTTCTAGACCACCAGTGAGGCAATTTAAAACTTTTAGGACTATGGCCTGGATCATACAGTCAGAGAGGTATCAGTTTTCATCTGGTTTCTTTTTCAGGCTAACATCAGGCAGTTTACCACAACTATTTACATCTTCTATTGTTAGAATGAAACTCTGACTGTGACAGTAAGCAGAAAGCATTTGACTACTACTTTTGTTCATATTTTGTTCTCTTTTGTTCATGATTTGAAGGATGGGCCTATGAAGGGCCCTTCCTCTTCTCATAGGATTATTGAGAGGATTAAATGATTTCATGTTTTAATGCCTGGCATATACTGGCCATTAATAAATGGCAGCTTTTGTTTATTTTTACTGATTCTTTGTTTGCAGTATATACGAACTGGCTGAAGGCTTTCAGTTGCCACATATCATTTGAATCAAAGAATTAAAATAAGTCTTAATAATTGACAAACAGCCTAGCTGGCTGCTAGGAACTAGAAATTGGGTGGGCAGTAATGACCACTAAGGGCACATATGACATTTCCCAAAACATCTAGCTCCAAGAGGAGCAGAGAGTAAATTCCCTTTGAGCATGTATGAACAGTATCCGAATATATCAGGCTGACTCCAAAGTGCCTTAGGTATTATTATTCAAGAGTGAGTCACCTAAGAACAGTGGGGTTCACTGATGTGATGTAGATGGAGGTGTGTGTTTTCTATCATACCACTGTGTTCTGAGAAGAAACGTGTGCTAAATGTGAAGGTGTATAACAAGATCCTACTGAGAAATATGCATCTAGAATGTGCAATACCCCATTGCCTATCTTTTGTATGCCACTCTGAGCTACCAGGCTGAAACCTACCTGGTGTTCCAATGCGTATCACTGGTGGAGGGAAGAGAGAAAGGGAAAAAAATCATACCTTGAGATTATAGATCCCTGTTGAACTATCTTTTACTACATCTTGACCTTCATGATAGATTGGAAATGCAAAGACATGTGGACATGGCAAAATTTGACACCTCTCTCATGGGCCCAGGGATATCCTTGTATTTTTCTAGATTTCAACATTACCTGCTTTGTCTGCCCATGTGCCCAGTTCCCTGTGCATTAGAATCCTTCTCCCTCTCTTCATTCCTTTAGAGCAATTGGGTTTTACTAATTCTGACAAATCCCTTACCAGATGTAATTATATTTTATTTTATTTTATTTTATTTATTTTATTTATTTTTTGTCTTTTTGTCTCTTTTTTCGTGTCCGGCAACGGATCGCAACCCTCAGTGTTGCGCCCGTACCAGACCGGGACCGGCAACAGGATCGCAACCCTCGGTGCTGCACCCGCACCTCGCTCAGCCAGTGAGCGGGAACCGGTCTGTATGTGGGATCCGAACCCTCGGCGGGAGTGCCACGGCGCTCCCAAGCGGCGCACTGTAGCAGTGCGCCACCGGGCCGGCCCAATTATATTTTAAAAGAGGAGGTTCAATAATACAAAGAAACCTCACTAGTTTATTTCATTCTGGGCATTAAAACTGTAAAGAGAAAAAGAAGTTTCAGCTGGCTTCTGGTCAAGATGGTAGAATAGACAGTCCCCAGTGTCACTCTCTCCCACAAATCAACCAATTTACAACTATAAAAAAAAAGCAACAACAGCCAAGCTGAGGCTGCTAGAGCTTAGGGGAGGAGGAGGAGAGAACTACAGAGTGCATGAAGGTGGGAAAAGCCACGATGAGAGAAAGAAAAAACCTCTCTGACCGTTTCGAGCCCCTGCCATGTCCAGGCTGGAGCTGCTGAGCGCATGGAGCAGGAGCTGGCAAAAGCCACAGCCGTGCCGTTTGGATGAAGTTGCTTGGAGGTGGCAGGGGAGAAGGCCCCCAGGCCAGCAAGACCACTAATAGGGTTCCTGTGGACCCACATAGGAGCAAGGAGCCACAACAACTGAAAGACAGGAAACACTCAGAGGCTGATGAGTCATCACAAGGAGCCAGTACATGGCCCATCCCATGGGAAGTGTTTGCAGCACAGTTGGTAAAGGTCTCATTTCACCAGAGAACACCTGATAATACCTAGAAGAACTGGAAGTCTCCTGGGCTACCAAGCCAGAGAAAGGGGAGGGCCAGGGGCCTCAGCAATGCCCCCCGACACCCGCAACCAATCCCAAGGGTAGGGGACGAGGGCCTTGGCCACACACCCCCAACACACGCAGCTAGCCCAGAGGTGACCACCAAGCCATCACAGGAAGCGCCCTGGGCTCTCCTGATCTGGGGCTGAGGGCCTCAGTCACTCCCCCCACAACATGTGCAACCAGCCCAGTGATGACCACCAAGCTGCAGCAAGAAGGCCCTGGGTTCCTGAGCTGGGATGGTCGGGGAACGAGGGCTTTTGCCACACACCCCTGACATCTGCACCCAGCCTGGCAATGACCAAGCCACTGCTGGAAGCCCCCCAGTCTCCCATGTGGGAATGAGGGGGTGCCACAGGCCTCAATACTGCCCCTCCTCCTCCCTCCTCTTTTCATCCCATTTACTTCCCCTTTCCCCTCTCCCCCTCCCTCCCAACTGCTCTGCAACAACATCCTAGAATGTAAAAAATAATAAAGTTACATTTTCTTTAAGAAAAAACTGTAAAGAAATGGTTCATAATTCTGGCTATGCTTAGCGTCCTTTTGGGAGCTTTTTACAAAGTATACATGCTCTGGGCCCACTTGCAGAGATTCTTGTTTAATTGATATGCAGTGGGGTCTATAGTTCTTTTGAAAAATCAGAGCGAGTTCTCTTCAGAAGTTTCCTAGGTAGTTCTGATGTGCTGCCAGGATTGAGATACACTGGTGCAAAGGGGCTCTTGGTCGATAAGCTATCTACACAAAATGTAAACCTTATTACTCCTGTGCTCTGTCTCATCTATGAGATGTCTTGGTCAGAGGGAGAGAAAGGGTTCTAGTCTTTCTAGAAGGAAGAATACGTAATTTCTAGATTCCGTGCTTTACGCCCTACTTTCACTAGGTAATGGGGTATAGAAGGATCCTCTACTTCCCCATGTAGAAGTCTGGAACCCTCACTTAAAAAGAGACATTCCCACTACAGAAAATGGGCTATTCCCTCAAAGCCAAAGATGATCTTGATATACTTCCAGTCTTTGATTCCTTGGGCTACTGTTCGCATGGTTTTCTAACCTTTTTTTGCTTTTGCGGTCTGGTGGAGCTGTGGACTCCTCAAGTTAATGTTTTTATATATTTTTATATATATATATATATATATATATATACTTATTGGCAGCTGGCTGTTAATGGGATTCAAACCCTTGACCTTGTTGTTATCAGCACCTCACTCTCCCAAGTGAGCTAACTGGCCAGCCATCAAAGTTAATGTTTTTAAATGCAGAAACTAAAATGCATAACATTACAAAGGAAACAAGTTATATTAAAGTAAAGTTATCAAAATAATAAAATTTGTGCAATAATATGTTTCTTTATTAATACATTGAATACCATTTACTGGAGGGTCTAATTACCATAATTTAAAAGTAATGGTAAAAGTAACCAATATTTCAGAGAGCTGTAAAAATCTGGAACGTAATATGAAGCAACCAGTTTCTTTTTTTTTTTTTTTTTTTTTTTTTTTTTTTTTTTTCCTTGTTCCGTGTCCGGCAACGGATCGCAACCCTCAGTGTTGCCCCGTACCGGACTGGGGACCGGCAACGGGATCGCAAGCCTCGGCGTTGCTCCCGCGCCTCGCTCAGCCAGTGAGCGGGAGCCGGTCTGTATGTGGGATCCGAACCCTCGGACGGGAGCGCCGCCGCGCTTCCCAAGCGGCGCACTATCCAGTGCGCCACTGGGCCGGCCCCAGCAACCAGTTTCTATTGGAGATGAAGTCACAGGTACTTATAACACTCCCATGGTTTGTTGCCAACATTCACAGTTGAAAAATATGCTAAATTTCAGTTTAGGTTTGTGAAAATAAATATGTGATCTTTTTTATATGCTGAGGTTAAGCATATTAATATGTTATTCTTCTTCCTACAGGTGTGAAACAGCAGTTGAAGATTGTGGTTTTTTTATAATAATAATATATCTTACCTAGTTATATATTTTTCAAGGCACCTCCTTTGATCCTAAAACACACATTGGAATAATTTCTTTTTACTCAACATTAATTGAGTCTAGTACCAGATTTTATTCAGTGCATGAGCTGGATAGCCCTTTGAACCTCCCAGTGCTAATGAAAGTGTTTTGATGTTACAGGAATACAAGCGCAAGTTAGCCAGAGTTTCCCTGGTGCGCAAAGAACTCAGGTCCCGGATCCAGAGCCTGCCAGACTTATCTCGATTGCCCAATGTCACTGGCAGCCATATGCACCTGCCCTTTGCGGGAGATATCTACAGCGAAGATTGATGACCAGTCTCTATCCAGGGCCCAGAACTTTGCAAGCGATGGAGAAAGGTTAGATGGATAGTCTTGTAGTGTTATTTTTGTATATTGTTGAGAGAGTAACACTAACAAAAGAAATGACAAGTAATTTATAAAATTGTTTAAATTGTTGGTTAGTTTACTATTCTATTGGTAAGGTAACATGACTTAGTTTAAACAAAGTGATGATCGCTATGTATTAATAAGCTCACAAATACTGGTTATTTTCGAAAGATCTTTTTGTAAATTTTTTTGATCCAGGGCCTTGTGAGAAATTCCATGTTTCTATTTCTGTGTGTATTTTCAATTGTTTTTTGTTTATTTTCCTCAGTATCTAATCACTGTATACTATGTAATTCCTAAAGGAGAAGAACTAATCAAGAGTTGGTTGAGACTTTATTATGGTATAGTTAAGACTTGATTGTAGAAGGGAATAATGTTCCAACTTGATCTTCACCCTTCTTCCCAACCAAATTATTGGTTCTGTGCCTTTCCAGGCCTTTGATTCCTTATTTTGTAGAGGTCAGTAATTTAACACTAAACATGGATGCCACTTCGAAGGTCAGATGAAAGCCTAGAGAACTTTTCCCCAGTAGTACTGTAAGAGTTTCATTCCAACTGCCAGTGTAGAATAAAAAGCGTTAAATAGGACTCCCTCGATTGAGTAGATTAATATGAAAATGCTTTGGAAATGTTATAAATTTTGACATTCTACCAAGAGGACAACTTTGGTTCTGGAACTGGTTTCTATTTGTCAAAATCAGTCTACTTTTAACATAATTGATCCCTTCAACAAAATGCCATCTGTGAGATTAAAAGAGACATGAAATAATGATACTTTTATTATTCCCTTAGCCATATAACTTTAAAAGCAGTAGTATTTTTAGCTCTCATAGCTCAAGAACACAATATTCATTACTGTTCAGTAAAGTAGCTTGAAACCTTTTTACTGTTTCCTTAAGGTTTTTGAATGACCATAATTTTGGAAATTAAGCAGTGCTACACTACAGGGTAGGTCTGGTAAATTTTATATTTGTATATTTAGTTACCAAAACAAATGTAGTTTTACCTCTTACTTCTGACCCTGTGTGATAGAGCAGTTGCATGCTCTCCTGCTTTCTTTTTAAATCACATCGTTAAGCTGTGGATTTGTACTCAACGATAACTTAGGATAAACATTTTTTTTCATTCATGCTTTACATATTAGACATTTTTTTCCTTGTTGTCAGCAGATTCAAATTAGATAGTAAATAAAACATCTTTAAATCCCTTGAGCCAATTACGTCTCATTGGTCTGAATAGCTTCACTTTGTTTTTTTCTCAGTATTAGAGATTACAGTTAAAATGAATGTACATGTGAAGGAGAAGGCAAACATCTATTTTTAATAGCCAATAGTTCTGGAAACAGTGCTTTTAATAATTTGAACTCTCTCCAAAACAGAGAGACACATATAAGTAGTCCCCATTCACATATGGCTTATATTCCAGTGTTTTAGTCCACTTTTGGGACTTGGGGCACATTTTCTCACAGAAACAGTAGTAGTTAGGCTCCTGGTGAACATTACCACTGAAAGCTCACCTGGGAATCTAATCCGCTTAAACATGAATGTGCTCAACTTCTAATGTGGTTGACATATTACTAATAGTGGATCCCGACCAACATTTGTATGTCACTCTAACTAAGGAAATGGTGTGCGGCAGCCAGTCTCTCACATTGGGGTGTCTGCCTGTGCTGTGTACCTCCATCCCTAAGTATAGGAAATGGAAGAAGAAGATTCAGCAAAGGGGGAGAGAGGTAACAAATGCACAATTATAAAACCTGGTTATACCTGTTATGAAAGTATACCAAGTTAGTTTTTGTTGTTAATGTGAAAGCAAACACTTGTATGTTAACTTATTTTCATTATCTTGATCTTATTTATGATCTGCTGAAGTGGTGATTTATCCCTTCAAAAAGTATTTTTTTCCATTTAAAACTAATTTATAAACTGTGTATTCCTGGGAAGATTTGAAGTCTTTTCAAAGTTTGTTTAAATATTTTCA
Source organism: Galeopterus variegatus (assembly GCF_000696425.1). Classification (NCBI taxonomy): domain Eukaryota; kingdom Metazoa; phylum Chordata; class Mammalia; order Dermoptera; family Cynocephalidae; genus Galeopterus; species Galeopterus variegatus. The sequence continues at coordinate 82,511 of NW_007727849.1, read as the reverse complement.
CCAGTTAAGACAAACTTCTGACTTGGATACTGATTTTAATGCCAGTATCTGCTCTAAATATTTATGATAAAAATGCATTATTTTTTTAAAGAGCTTGATGAGATTTGTGATGTCGTAGTACTCAAAAACATGAATCCCACCCCTTGACCGATCCTCTACAAACCTCAGTTGTTGGTTAACTCACCAACTGAACATGAAACAATATGGTCTGGTTTAGAAGTCATGTTTTCAGCCTTATGATAGTTAACATGGTAAGCCTTAGCAGTAAATTGTCTTCTTTTCTGAAAGGAAGACTAAATTTTCTCGAGAAAGGGGTTAGATGGTGGTACTGTAATACCAAATTCTAAATCATGAGCATTTTCTCCATTGTGTATCTGAGGCAAATCATGCAACCTTGAGTGCAGTTTGGCCTGGTCCTTCAAGAGAAAAGCATGTCACCACACTTGCAGGAGGGGTACTGTGGTTTGAACGGATACCATCACTTTTTTCTCCACGAATAGTGCAAAGAGCTATCTGGAGTGGCTATTTAAACAGATTCCCTGGCACTCCCTCTGCTCTTTCCATCACTACAGTAAGTAGAAGAACCATAAAGGGGAACTGGGAGTCTGAGAAAATCAGCTGTGCTCAGTAGCCAATCTCCCCCTCAAGGAAAACCACTCGAGATACAGCTATTTTGGTACCTCTTCTCACATGCACTCTGAATCAGAGTTTTTCTATAAGAAATCCTTGGGAATCAACAAAAGCTGGGATGACCTGGTCATCTTGATTTGCAAAATTAAAAGAACAAAACTAGGTTGTCAGTTGTCACTGTAGATGGGCAACTCACCTTTTAAAGTATAGTTAATTGAACTGGTTTTGAGACATCCTTAGAAAAAACTCAAAAGTACAAATTAATTAATTGGGAAAGTTAGAATGTCCTTTCTGAATTTTTCATTCTAAAAATTTACATGATATGAAAACTTAAAGCTACTAAACTGCTTTGTGTTCTATTAAGAAATAACTCCTAAAGATGTAGTCTTGTTTCATAGTTGTTGCACTATATCAACACTTTTTAAAGTGTAAACCCAGTTCTTCTCTGTATAGCAAGGGAACATTGTGTTAATGAATTTATACAGAGCATTTGTTGCCAACTGTAATCCCAGCCATCAACATGTGAGTATGTTAGAGGTGGCAATAGCACATGGGAAGATGAACTTTCCCTGTTTGTTTACCCCTATTTCTTTGGCTGTATCTGATGACAGTTTAAGATGTTCTTAATAAAGTTTTATGTTCTTTTTGAAATGTGTAGGTTATTTTTGTGAATCTGATTCATTGGAAGTGGGGTGAGGAGGGAAGAGATTAATGGACTGGGAGGGAAACAAAGTACTGGAAGTATTCAGCAGTGTTATGGTAGAGAAACTCTGAAGATTACTTGACTTGGCTAGTGGTTCCCAAACTTGAGCGAGCATCAGAATTACCTAGTGGGTTTATTAAATTATGTATGGCTTGTCCTCGCCCCCAGAGCTTGATTCAGTAGGTCTGAGGTAAGGCTGGAGGGTTTACATTTCTAATAATTGGATGCTGATGCTACCCGATTTAGGGATCACATTCTGATAACCACTGCTCTAGACCAACTTTGAAGTCATGCCTTGCTTCATGATTTAAAATATTTAAGCAATTCCAGATAATAAGATAATGAAGTATGGGTTTTACAATTTAGTATATAGCAAGTTTCTTATGGGTAGAGAACAAGACCATGTCTTCTTTTGTGACCTACTGCTTAGTAGAGCTTTGGAGTAAACAGATTTACTAGGCACTTTGAACTTCCTGGAAATGGCCCATTTGCCACACCTTGAATTTAAAGCAAAATTGGGCAATACTAGAAATCTGTGGGAATCTCGAGGGTAGTGTTTGCCAAGCTTTTATAAGACTCAGTTAGGGCATTTGCAAAAAGAACACATACCCACTGAGTCAGTATTTTCTGTGATTCTTACCATCTACAAAGTTTGGAAAATGTAGTCCTCTGGCCATTCCTGGATAAGCATCTGGTCGCTTTATCTGAATTCAGATGCTTCCCATTCCCATCCACTTTCCCGGCTCTGTAATAGTAGGTTTTTATACAGTAGAGCCTATATCCAGAGATTCTATCTCTGAAGATTTGGGATAGCTCCAGTAATCTGCATTTTAAACAAGGTACCCAGATGATTCTGATGCAGGTAGTTCATGGACTGCACTTTGAGAAACAATGCCCTACAAGGCAAAATGATAGTCTGTAACATATAATAATGATAGCTCACTCAAATATGGCACTTACTGTGCACCAGGAATGGTTCTAAGCCCGTCGCATATCTCTTACATATGTGATAGATACTCTGATTATTTCAGTTTGACATAAGGGAAACAAAGACAATGTGAGTTCTCTGTGACTAAAAACGAAGTCACATGTTGAAGTTCAGATTCAAACCCGGCTCTGAGTTTGACTTCAAGCCTGTGCTCCTTAACCACTACATGGTGCTGCCTCTTAACAATGGTATGTTGTGTAGCAACTCCACCAAGTCCACATTTTGCATAACATGTCAGGTTAAAGTGAAATTAACATTATGGGGCCGGCCCGTGGCTCACTCGGTAGAGTGCGGTGCTGATAACACCAAGGCCGCGGGTTCGGATCCTATATAGGGATGGCCGGTTTGCTCACTGGCTGAGCGTGGTGCTGACAACACCAAGCCAAGGGTTGAGATCCCCTTACCGGTCATCTTTAAAAAAAAAAAAAAAGAAATTAACATTATGCAAGTATTCAAGTTAAAAAGCGACATATCAGCTAAAACCACTGTGGAAGCATGCTACTCACAATTATTTTTAGTTAAAATATACATAATGGTATATACACATGGTGAACTTTAACCATTTTAACCATTTTTAAATGTACTCTGGCAATAAGTATGTTGATATTGTTGTGGAACCATCACCGCTGTCCATCTCTAGAACTTTGTCATCTTCCCCAACTGAAACTCTGTGCACATTAAACAGTAACTCCCTACCTCCCTAGCCCCTGGCAACCACCATTCTACTTTCTATTTCTGTGAATTTGACTTCTCTAAGTATCTCATATAAATAGAATTATAAAATATTTGTCTTTTTGTGACTGACTTACTCCATTTAGCATAATGTCTTCAAGGTTCATCCATATAACATGTCTCAGAATTTCCTTCCTTTTTGATGCTGAATATTCCATTATATGTATATATATATCCATCCATGGACACTTAGGTTGCTTCCACCTTTTGGCTGTTGTGAATAATGCTACGATGGCTGGCCCGGTGGCGCACAGCGATAGTGCGCCGCTTGGGAAGCGCGGTGGCGCTCCCGCCGAGGGTTCGGATCCCACATACAGACCGGTTCCCGCTCACTGGCTGAGCGAGGCGCGGGAGCAACACCAAGGGTTGCGATCCCGTTGCCGGTCCCGGTCCGGTACGGGGGCGACACTGAGGGTTGCGATCCGTTGCCGGACATGGAAAAAGAAAAAAAAATAATAATAATAATGCTACGATGAATATTGGTGTATAAATATCTATTTGAGTCCCTTCCTTCATTTCCAATGTTTTATTCAAAGCTATTATTTATATTCATATCAACAAAGCAGAGTTAAAATGAACTATTGATAGGGATATTCTAGACAATGCTTAATGAATTTCTACTATGTTTAGGCATGGTATTAAATCTTTTGAGGTATACAAAGATTACTCAACTGCATGTCTGCTCTCAGAGTTTACTATCTACTGGAAACAGAACACAGTGACAATTTTTAGAATTGACCAAAGCTTACTTTTGTTTTTAAACTAGCATATTTCTTTTAAGGCAATGGTTCATTAGGTTAGCAGCATTAGCCTCATCTGGGAACTTGTTAGAAGTGCAAATTCTCAGGACCAGACCTACTGAATCAGACCTGAAGTTGGGGCCGGCCCAGTGGCGCACTGCTACAGTGTGCCGCTTGAGAGCGAGGCGGCGCTCTCGCCGAGGGTTCGGATCCCACATACAGACCGGTTCCCGCTCACTGGCTGAGCGAGGTGTGGGCGCGGCACCGAGGGTTGCGATCCCGTTGCCGGTCCCGGTCCGGTATGGGTGCGACACTGAGGGTTGCGATCCGTTGCCGGACACGAAAAAAGACAAAAAGGAAAAAAAAAAAAGAAAGAAAACCTGAAGTTGGGGACCAGCAATGTATCTTTTTAACAAGCCCTGTAGCTAATTATGGTAAATACACAAGTTCCAGATCTCTTTTAGGCACCACTGTCTTAAGCATCCAGCGCTTTAACTCAAATAGATTTCTTCTCATATATGGGAAACCTTTAGAGGGAGTAAAAGGACTTGGCCCAACAAAAGCAATTGTAATTATGTGCCTTCCTGACAAGCCAATAAATGCTTTTCATCTACCTTATTTCAACTCTTATGAATCCTACTCTTCATCTGGACAAATTTCTCTATATTTTCTTTCAATTTTCTGCCTAGTGTATCTCTTGTAATTCTTCTGAGGTTGGTAGAGTGAAGGAGAGAGAAATGCAGTTTGGGGTTTGACCATCATCTGCCTTATCTAAAAGACTTATTAACCCTTGGTATAATTATACCACCACAGGTTTAAACAATTTAATTGCTGAACTCCATGTGTTTTTATTTCCAACTTTTTGGATGACATAAAAAATAGAAACTATATTTTAATCCCTTTTTGGTAAATGGATCATTAACTAAAGTGAAATGTGCAATGAATTTTTAAAATTACACATATCACATGTGAATTCCATGCTTCATGGAAAAGGTACAAAACAAATTTTGAATTAATTTTAATTATACTGTGATTCAGAGCCATTACCTTATTCAGAGATACCTAGAAAAATTGAGTTGCATAGGTATTGTTTGTTTAGTTTTATCATCTTTTTAAAGTCATTTCTTTGTCAGTAAAGAAAATTTCATTTTCCTTATGGAAATATAAGTTAAAAGAGAGGTTTTAAGAGGTTTATATCAAACATTAACATGGATTTTTCAAAATATTGTATTAGTATTTATTTATTGTCTTCTTTTTCCAGCTCTTGATATTTAAGTTATAAAATATTGTAGTATTTTTATGGGATCAAGTTACTAGCAGAGTGCTCATGATGCTAATGATTCCTTTAAGATATCTTTGTGTAATTTCATTATACTGCCCTAAGGTGGGAAGTGGTGCCTTGGTTGTGGTTTTGTGATTTGAGCAGCTAGGCTGCAGCTGGAGTGTGCTTAACTGAGGGATGTTAAGCTCTGCTTTCATTCTTCTCTTTGAGCTGGTCTTTGAGTGCTGCAGAACCTCAGGTGAGCTTCACGTCCAATTCTTTGTATCCCTATCTAGGTGAGAGCTGTGGATGCCCAAGTTAGAGACAAATGTCACTGGTGCTTAGCATTATCCCTGTTTGAGTTGCTAGTCTCTCCATGTCTTGGCTAACATGAGGGAGAAAGACTGGAACTTCTTTCTAGTTCCTTTCTCTTTGCTTTGTTGCTTTTTTTTTTTTTTAAAAGATGACCGGTAAGGGGATCTTAACCCTTGACTTGGTGTTGTCAGCACCACGCTAACCCAGTGAGCGAACCGGCCATCCCTATATGGGATCCGAACCCGGGGCCTTGGTGTTATCAGCACCGCACTCTCCCGAGTGAGCCACCGGGCCGGCCCAGCTTTGTTGCTTTTATATCTACCAACGGAACAGAGAAGTGATAGGTGCATTGAAATGTTACATCAGTTGCACTGTCTTTTTCCAGTTGGGCATTATTTCCCCACCAGGAACCAGTAGGAAACTTCCAGTGACTGAGCTTATTGATTGAGACTATTGATTGATTAAAATATAATTTTCTCTGGGCCGGCCCGGTGGCGCACTGCTACAGTGCGCCTCTTGGGAGCGCGGCGGTGCTCCCACCAAGGGTTCGGATCCCACATACAGACCGGTTCCCACTCACTGGCTGAGCGAGGTGCAGGTGCAACACTGAGGGTTGCGATCCCGTTGCCGGTCCCGGTCCGGTACGGGCGCGACACTGAGGGTTGCGATCCGTTGCCGGACACAAAAAAAGACAAAAAGAAAAAAAATAATAATAATAATAATTTTCTCTTAACCAGCAGTTTATGCAACATGAGCAAAATGACATAGAGCTTTGAATTAGAAAGATCTTTTTTTTAAAAGGACTAGTATCTCTTTAAAAGCATACCACTTAGAAACAATATTTAATCAGAAAACTTAATTTTTTAATATAAGGGAAGTGTGTTTGCAGTATGATCTTTTTAGAAAACACTATATTATTTAATTTAAAAGTCCTTAAAGTTATATAGTGAAACAATTGCTTTTTTAAATAACCTGGGGCAATAGGTATACAATTTTATTTTCAGATGTTACTTAATCACAGTCATATGTGAAATGAAATATTTGCTAGATATATTTTTGTCAGTTAATAACCTTTGAATACTCTAATTAAGAGATTTACTAAGTGCTTGTTTTCTGTCATTTTAGACATTCTAAATAGTTAACTTTTATTACAAAAAGTTATAGCCATGGGCCAGCCCGGTGGCGCACTCAGTAGAGTGCGGCGCTTAGGAGCACGGCAGCGCTCCCGCGGAGGGTTCGGATCCCATATAGAGACCGGTCTGCTCACTGGTTGAGCGCGGTGCGGGCGCGACACCGAGGGTTGCGATCTCGTTACTGGTCACGAAAAAAGACAAAAAGGAAATTTAAAAAAAAAGTTATAGCCATTATTAAACATTTGGTTAAAATATTCCTCTGCTTCATTTTTATTTTTGGACTTCGATTTGGTTTCAGTCTTTGCTATAATACTCAGTGCTTTGCAGGGATTTAGACAGCATTCTGTAAGTACTTTATAACTTCATACTATACTAGAAATCTTGTGTGATTAAGATACGGTGTTAAAATGTTTAGACTTGGGTCCTTGTATGCTACTTAATGAAATTGTACTTAGTATTTTATGCTCTCTAAAAATCCTTCTGCACAATGTGCTTTCATTTTCTATAGGATAAAATTTAATCATGGCTTCAGTACTTGTTTGCAGAAGTGTTCATATATTTTTTTTTTTTTTTTTGTCCTTTTTGTCCTTTTCCGTGTCCGGCAACGGATCGCAACCCTCAGTGTCGCGCCCGTACCGGACCGGGACCAGCAACGGGATCGCAACCCTCAGCGTTGCGCCCGCACCTCGCTCAGCCAGTGAGCGGGAACCGGTCTGTATGTGGGATCCGAACCCTCGGCGGGAGCACCGCCGCGCTCTCAAGCAGCGCACTGCAGCAGTGCGCCACCGGGCCGGCCCATTTTTTAAAAAAGTCTTACTCTGCATGCAGACATGCTAAAGTTATCCAAAAGAGCCAGCAAAATCTCATTATAAACTCAAAATTGTGTCTTCTTCAGTTCCTTTGATCCTGGAAAATAGTGTATCAAAGAACTCTGCAAGTATTTATTATGTCTGAACACATGCCATATTCCCTTTAGAGAAGAGATGGCAAGTATATGTCACACATGCTCTTCTAACCATACGTTTCTCTGTCTCTTGCTTATGACATATATCATTAATTCTGTGAAGCCTGAATACAACCAGAGCTCCAGGCAGCCATCATCAGCTGACCGGAGTTGGAAGAGGAATTGAAATATTTATTTGCCATCCATCCAAGTGAAAGGTTTGATGGGTTGCTCACAGCTTAAAAAATGGTGCCAACTGAACTTTTGTGACTGCTGGGGTTGGATGTGTCCACCAGAAGTTCATGTGTTAAAAACTTGATCCCCATTGCAACGGTGTTAAGAAGGTGGGAAATCCAATTCTGGTAGGCTTTTAAGAGGAAAGGCTTTTAAAAGGTGATTGGATCGTGATGACTATGCTCTCATGAGTGGATTAATCCATTCATGAAGTAATGACTTATCATGGGTTTGGACTTGTGGCTTTATAAGGAGAGCAAGTGAGAACATTGAAGAGTTCTTGCTCTTGCCATTCTCTCACCGTGTGATACCTGCGTTGCTGCAGAGAGTCACCATCAAGAAGAAGGCCTTCGCCATATGTAGTCCCTAGACCTTGGACTTCCTAGCCTCCAAAACTGTAAGAAATAAATTTTATTTTCTTATATATTACTTAGTTTCCAGTATTCTAAGTGACAGAAAACTGACTAATACAGTGACCAATAGGAACATGTTATCAGAGTTTTTAGTTTCCTAAGAAGAGACATTGCAAAATTCTTCCTCAGCTTTTCAGTGTTTTATAGATCTAAGTTGTCAATTATAATGTCATAAGTTCTACACAAGTGGTGTGAATGTTACAGAACATAAGAAAAGAATGGTTGATGTCTGTGGGGAATAGTTGGATAGAGCTTTATAGTTACATGAATGACATTTGAATTTATTTCAGAAGGTTGATCAACTGACTATGGGTCAAATAAACAATGAAAAGGACTTTGAAAAATATGTTCTTTATTTGTGTCTCAACAATACTGATGAGTTAAATGAAAATTAAACTAAATGAGATAGTATATATAAGATTATTTATTGCAATCTATAAAGCACTACCAAAGTTAGTGCTATTACTGGTCTTTGCCTATGGGAAATCTGAAGGCATTAAATCTTCTGCATGGTGAATAACATGGCTAAGCTTGGGGTGGGTCTATTGGAAAGAAGGGTAAGGCTTTAAATAGTAATGTAGTTGCCTGATTTCAATGTATATGCTGCTCAGGCCAAACAGTCACAAGCTGACTTTAGAATTGTTACTGCCCGCTCCCCTCCCCATCCCCAAAAGCCAAAGCTATATGTTTTTTTTTTTTTTCTTCTCTGCAGCTAAAAAGGTGATACAGTTTTTTATTCTTTTCATGTTGTAGTAAATTCTGTGATGGCTAGAATGTGACCTTTAGCTTCATAACACCTATATAGAAAATCTCTTGCAACAGTTATTTCAGTATGGACCAGTAAAATAAAGACTCTAGCAGATGAAAATGAAAAACAGATGTGCAGTCTGATTTCTTCCTCTATTTCGTGGCTATGACAGGGATCAACTGTATTTGACAGAGGAAGAGTGGGGCCGATTGTGTGTGTCTGTCATATATGACATGGACCAGGACCGTGCCATTTGTTCTTGCTGCTAGAATTATTAGATTTACTCTTGGGTAAATGCAATGTCTGATTTGTCTAACCACATTTGAGGAATGCCACTACTGCATATGTAAAGTATCTGAGGCAACAGCTAGAACTATGTACTAACTGAAGCAAAATATTTATACCTCTTGGATTAGTCAGGGTTCTCCAGAGAGACAGAATCAATAGGATATGTTATAATTATATGAGAGGGATTTATTAGGGGAATTAGTTCACGTGGCTATGAAGAAAAGTCCCACGCTAGGCCGTCTATAAACTGGATCCCGGGGGCCGGCCCGTGGCTCACTCAGGAGAGTGTGGTGTTGATAACACGAAGGTCACGGGTTTGGATCCCATATAGGGATGGCCGGTTAGCTCTCTAGGTGAGTGTGGTGCTGACAACACCAAGCCAAGGGTTAAGATCCCCTTACCGGTCATCTTAAAAAATAAATAAATAAACTGGATGCCAGTAGCATGGCTCAGTCCAAGTCCAAAGGCCTCAGAACCAGGGAAGCTGATGGTGTCTTTGGTGTAAGTCCTGGAACCCAAAAGCTGAAGAGTCTTGAGCTCTGATGTCCCCGGACAGGAGAGAAGAGTATATCCCAGCTCCAGCGGATCGAGAGAGAGCTTCACCTCTTTCCTCTGTCTTTTGTTCTCTCCGGACCCCCAGTGGATTGAATGGTTCCCACCCACACTGAGGGTGGGTCTTTCACACCCAGGACACTCAGACTCTCATACTAACCTCTGCTGGAAACACCCTCATGGACACACCTGAAAAGATAGCTTTACCAGGTTTCTCAGCATTCCTTCATCTAACCAAGTTGACATCTAGAATTAACCTTCACACCCCTCAACGAGCTTTGGCTGTGTATCTTACAGAAGGTGGACCTTAGGCATAGGACTTGAGTGGGCGTTCTGTTCACAGCTTAACTGAATATTTTCCTGTTTTTATTGACCTTAACAACTCCTCCTACATGAGCCTGAAGGCTCACACATTAAGGTTATCACATTGCCACAGATAAAACTGAGGCTTCAAATAATAAAGAAAAAAAGGAAAAAAAAAAAAAACATGCTTAGTGTGAGTATTCTCCCTTGAGTGAATTTAGGTATTGCAGCATTCAAGGAAGTGCCTGGGGAGAGTATTAGCATATTTAATGCACATATGACTATGGCTACAGAGTTTATGAGTTTTTTGTTTTTTTTTTTTTGTCTTTTGTCTTTTTCCGTGTCCGGCAACGGATCGCAACCCTCAGTGTTGCCCCCGTACCGGGCCGGGGACCAGCAACGGGATTGCAACCCTTGGTGTTGCCCCCGCGCCTCGCTCAGCCAGTGAGTGGGAACCGGTCTGTATGTGGGATCCGAACCCTCGGGCGGGAGCGCCGCCGCGCTTCCCATAGTGCACCACCGGGCCGGCCCCAAGTTTATGAGTTTTTTAAAAATGGAATTGGTATGGGCTGGCCGTGGCTCACTTGGGAGAGCCTGGTGCTGACAACACCAAGTCAAGGGTTAAGATCCCCTTACCGGTCATCTTTAAAAAAAAAAAAAAAAAAAAATGGAATTGGTATGCCATTGATACTTTAGGTAAGCCATCTTCTCTTATTGGGACTTGGAGCCTACATAAAGGTAGTGTCTTAGAGTTGCCCACTTGAAGCTCAGGGGTATAGTGAAATTCTTACTGAATTTATATGAAAAACCAACACAGCACTTATTGGAATCTTAGTGGAGGAGTGTGTTCCCCACAAAACCCAAAAGTCCAAGTTAGAATTTTAAAATAAAAGTATGAAGCCAATCATACTGCTACCCAACTGCTGCTTTATATTTCTGTTGACAAAAAAGATCAAGATACAACAGAAGACTGAGTAGATTTTAAAATTCAGAATTATTTCTTGTATTAGTAACTTGGAAGTTCAACATAAAACTGCTTTCAAAAAAAGATAAGAACCATCATTAGTAAATAAATAATTTATTTACTTATTTAGTAAATAATTTTACTGATTACATTAGTAATAAATAATTTTATGGCCTGCTGTTGGCCACAAAATTAAAAAGTTAAAAGAAAATTTTAGACCTCACCTAAAAAAGTTCTATTTGTTTCTTTTTATTAATCACATATAATTCTATTTAAATACCAGGTATCCTCTCTGGGGGTGTTTCCCTGATGGTATATGAAGAAAAGTAGCTGGTACTATGCTTAGCCATTACTAACAGAGAGAATTATTTAGATCTGTACACTGTAAATATAATTCAGATACATCGAAGCAAAGCCCCAAAACATAGATACTTAACTCCATTACCCAATCTTCACATGAGCTTTGTGTGATCTTTTAATAAGTCCAGAATGAAATGATGAAATAACTAATCTGAAATAAATATAGTCTAATGATACATCTAGAGATTTTTTTATGTTGTTAATTAAGGGTTTTAAAATTATTTAAATATTATAAATTTAAATATATAATTTGGTATGTTCGTGTGTGTAATTGTATATTAAAGGTAGTAAGAAAACATTGTCTAAAAAACTAATCTGAAAAGATCACATCTGAAAAGGTAAATTTAAAAGTTTTCATATCAGGACAAGGTTAAAAAGGACTTAAGGTTGAACTGAATATATTGAAAACTATACTTTAAACACCAGTACCATTACATGCTTTTTCATCTGTTAATTTTAATGACTATTGATAATTGTATTAAAGATTTATAACCAACGTTTTGGGATGTCCAGTTTATAAAAGACTGTCAGTTCTAAAAGTGTTGCTATAATTTCCATCCTTGAGAAAAGTAAAAGGTGATTTAGAATTATTTCATATAACTTGTATATATCAATCTTGTACTTATAATTTTGCATGGAGTCATTACAGGAAAACTCAGCTGAGGTTGGAAAGACCCCTTAACTTTGGAGATTGAACTACTTGGATTTTTTACATTTCCTGAAGTGAATTCATAGTTCAGACCAGTACCTTCATGCCACCTCAAGAAAGGATCATAGGTAATAGCAGCTACCAAAGTAAGTGTGTCACTTAGAACACCAAACTGCCTTGAATTGAACTTAAACAACAGAACTAAAGATATATCAGACAAATGTTGATATTGTTAAAGAAAAAATTATTCTGACAGTTGTTAAAACAGTAAGGAACAATTTATTCAGGACGTTTGTGATAGGTGTCAAGACTGTTCCAACATGGGAGCAAGATAAGGCTCAGTTCCCATTATGTCAAAGACAGTTGGAGAGTAATAGCCAAAGAGCAGAGTAGAGGGGTCAGTGGATGGAAAATTACTAAGAGGAGACATCACAGGGAGGGGGATTCTTGCTGACTGACTTGACAGGATTCTTGTTAAAGGCAGGCCAGGGTGATCAGATATCAAGGGCGGGTAATTCTCACTAAATTGACTTAACAGTTTGCTAAAACTGGGCTAGCCAAGCCAAAGATAGAGCCCAAGGATGAGGCCTTGTTGGAAAGAGGGCTCAGAGAAGCCTGTCTAAAGTTTGACCAAGAAGAGAGTCTGTTAATAAAGCCACTAAAAAATTTTTGTGCAGATACCTCAAAACAATTTGCCTACATCATTAGTGGGATGTGTTCAAAGGACAGCCACCACAGGGTAGTGCTAAATCTTGTTACTCATCCAGGGCTTTATTATTGGTGTTGATATTAATATTTTATAGATTTGTTGATTAATGATAGTAGTGTAAATTGGCTGAGTACTTGTAGTATGCCTTTCACTTTCCTAGGAAAAAATCTTTGAGATCTCACAAAGTTCTTATAAGGTAGGTACTATTCTCATTTTACATATAAGGAAACAGACTCAGAGAAATTAAGAGTTTGTCAAGGATTACATACTTAATAAGTAGTACAGCCAGGTTCTGCACCACGGCAGTACCACAAAGACTACAAGCTTAACCAGTAGGTCATAGTGCCTTCTGAAACAAATAATTCTGTCGTAATTTAAAATTTCAGTTAAAGGAATAATTGCCTGGTTTATTAAGTTGTAAAATAAAAGATACTATTTAGTTGAAGCGTTAAAACATTCAAGTAGGTATCTGGTAGCATTAGAGCGTGGTGCTGTATTCTATCCCTGTACCAGACAGCTGCCAAAAATAAATAAATAAATAAAAAATAAAGATGAGAACTCATGATTTTTAACTGAATTAATCTTTTCCAGCACTGTCTGTGGAGTGGTCTAGTGTACCACTGCCATTACTATCCCTGAGTAAAAGTATCCCCAATGTCCTGTTTTTGATGTCACTACTAATTTCTGCTCAAAGATAGCAGGATTTCTTGGACAGTGTCTGCTCCATGTCTTAGGGAATGAACTTGATCCTGGAAATTTTCTTTGCAAGAAAGCTTTCAAAGTTCTGATGGAGTTGAAGGAACAAAGCAGCCAGCTTACAAGAAGCTCTCTCTCAGTGGCCAAAATGTAACAATTTGAGCATCAAAATGGAAAATAAAAATTGTAATTAAAACAAGTACTCTGAAAAATTGTCTCCATAATAACATTTTTAAAGAGAAAAATTCGGGTTTTCTTTTCAAATAACTAGTATTATATGCAAATTGATTTTTATTCTGAAAAATACTTTATATTTCATTTTAAGTTTAGTCTCAGGACAGATAGCAGCATTTTGAACACTTTCTAGCTGAGTTAACACCACAGGGTTACAACTCTCACGGAGCTCGTGTACTGGAGGCACACAGGCTAGAGTCTCTTCAGACACCTATGTAAGAAGAGCTGTGCTAGGGCAAGTATGGGGCTCCTTGGAATTCCAGTAAAGAGGCACTCGGCTCAGATTTGAGATCAGAGCTTTGAGCATTTTTCTGTATGTGTGTTATATTTCAATAAACAGTTTGCTAAAAGAAAAAAGTGCTGAGAAGAAGGATCCAGTACAGGGAGAGGCTGAAGATGAGAAGGCAGAAATATTCCATAGACCAAGAGCCCTGAATCAGAGGAGGGGTGGAATCCAGGGCCAGAGGGCCCGACTGGCCCTGTTGGATGGGAGGAAGGCTGCCTCTTCTTCTAATGGGAGAGAAGCAGGAGAGGCACCAGTGAGAAAATGAGAGAACTCAACTTTAAAGCAGAGCAATGTCTCAAATATATGCAGTTGTAAATTTTGAGTCCCAGTTAATTCACTGGTACTTCCACTCTCAGGGATGATCCACTTAGGAACATTCCTTGGAGTTCTAAGATCTGACTAGGGATCAAATTTAAAGTCACCGTTGTCCTATTTACAGTTAATGTCCAAAGGGAGGGAGTAGTGGACAGCATGGACCTGGTTATATCAACGATGACTTTGGCTTACTGATTGTCATCAACTGTCATGCCAAAGTTCTTTGTGTTGCTAATGAGGCACATTACATTAATCTTTATTCCCTCTTGTCCTTTTCCCACCCATTCTTGTTGGCTTGTTTTTCTCTTTCAGATAGGGTTCTGCTCACCCCATCCCTCTGTGGTTTGGTTCAGTCCACAGGGTCAGTGGTAATCTGGTCACCTGTTCCAGGCTCCACATCCCATGACTAGAAAAGCAGCCCAGGGCTAGGTGGAGCAGTCTTCAAGAAGCACTGCAGTAGCTGGTAGCATGCATAATCATATGAACAAACCCCATGGCAAGAGGATGGAGGTTCAGGAAAGGCACGAAGTTAGAGCTGCTCCAAGTCTGAGCTCAAAGTACATTGCACCTCTGCTGCTTGTCTTTACAAGACTATCCTTTTCATTTAAACCTACGTAATTCTTTAGGTAGTGTTTATTTTTATTTTTTTAAGAACAGCTTTACTGAAATGTAGCTCACATACCATAAAGTTCACCATTTTAAAGTGTAGGATTCAGTGATTTTTAATATATTCAGAGTTGTGCAAACGTTACTAATTCCAGAACATTTTCATCACCCTAAAAAGAAATCATACATTAAACTCCCCCTTATTTGAGGTTTTCCAATCCATGGTTTCAGTTACCCAAGGTTAATGATGGTCTGAAAATATTACGTGGAAAATTCCAGAAATAATTCATAAGTTTTAAATTGTGTACTGCTCTGAATAGTGTGATGAAATCTCCAGCTGTCCCGCTCCATCTCGTCCAGCATGAATCATCCTTTTGTCCAGTGTATCCACACTGGACACATTACCTGCCCACTAGTTGCTTAGTAGCCATCTCGGTTATCAAATCAGCTGTCACCATATCGCAGTGCTTGTGTTCAGGTAACCCTTATTTCACTTAATAATGGCCCCGAAGTGCAAAGCAGTGATGCTGGCAATTTGGATATGCCAAGGAGAAGCCACAAAGTGCTTCCTTTAAGTGAAAAGGTGAAAACTCTTGACTTAATAGGGAAAGAGAAAAAAATCCTGTGCTGAGGTTGCTGAGATCTACAGTAAGATTGAATCTTCTGTCTGAGAAATTGTGGAGAAAAAAGAAATTCATGCCAGCTTTGCTGTCACACCTCAAACTGCAGAAGTTAGCATGAGAAGTGCTTAGTTAAGATGGAAAAGGCATAACATCTGTGGGTGGAAGACATGAACGGAAAACATGTTCTGATGGCAATGTGTTTTGCCAGATTAACTTAATCTTAATTAGACTTTACCATAGATATGTATGTATAGGAAAAATCATAGTATAAGGTTTCAGTACTATCTTTGGTTTCAGGCATCCATTGGGGGTCTTGGAAACATATCTGCAGAAGACAAGGAGTCTACTGTACTCATTAGCACTCACTCCCCATTTCCCCTAGCCTCTGGTCTATTTCCATGTATTTTCTATTCTGAGCATTCCATACAGTATGTGGTCTTTGGTGTCTGGCTTCTTTCAACTAACATGTTTTTTAAGATTTATCCATGTTCTAGCATGTATCAGTAATTCCCTTTTATGGTTGGGTGATATGCCACTGTATGGAAAAACCACATTTTATTTATCCATTCAACAGCTGATACTTTTTTTTTCTTCCCATTTTGGGGGCATAATAATGCTGCTGTGAATATTTGTAGACAAGTTTTTGTGTGGATGTATATTTCCAGTTCTCTTGGGTATATGCCTAGGAGTGGAATTGTTGCATCATGTGATAACTCAATTGAACTTTTCAAGGAATTGCCAAGCCTTTCCAAAGTGGCTGTACCATTTTACAACCCCAGGAGCAATGTGTGATGGTTCCAGTTTCTCCACATCCTCACCAACACTTGTACTATCTTCGTGATTTGCCATTTTAGTGGTGGGAAGTGGTATCTCATTGTTTTCAATGTGCATTTCCCTAATGATTAATGATGCATCTTTTCATGTGCTTGCTGGCCATTTTCTCTGGAAAACTGTCTATTCCGATTCTCTTTTATTATTGAATTTTAAGAGTTCTTTATAATTCTGGACACATATATATAACCATATATGTGACTTGCAAATACTTTCTCCCACTCAGTGCATTTTCTTTTCACTTTCTTGATCGTGTGCTCTAAAACACATGAGTCTTTAATTTTGATGAAGACAAGTTTATTTTTTTTGTTGCTTGTGCTTTTGGTGTCGTATCTAAAACTACTGCCTAAGCCAATGTTATGAAGATTCTGTCGTATGTTTTCTTTTATAGTTTTACCTCCACACTATAATTTTTAAATATTCTCTGTAGAGATGCCCCAAAACCCTTCTGCCAAACAGAAAAGGAAGTCAGGAATCTACGGTGTCCTTCACTTGCAGTTGAAGTAATGTGAACAATTCCCCACTTTTTGTCTACTTTCCAGTCATGTGGTCAGAAAGGACCTTAGTTCTAAACCTAGCGTGAAGCAAGTGGGCTAAGGAATTCAAATTTAAGTGTTGTAGTTTAACAATATTTGCAGAGCTTGTGCTATGTGCTGGGCAACAAACTAGATGCTGGGGGCATAAGTGAGATCACCCAGGCTTGCAAAGTGCTCTCAGACAGTTGGAATCACATTGGAAACAGGAAACCACAGGGTCACCAGTACTGTGATAAAAGAATGGCCCCTCATAATGCTATTGGGTTAGGGTGGAGAGCAGTCTCCAAAATGAGTTCTAAAGGGAAAAGCATGTGCAAAGACCCAAAGCTGATATGTATTGAGAACTGCAAAGAGCTCACTATGACTGGGTGATGTGGGAGAAAGGCAAGTGAACAGAAGAGCAAGAAGGTTCGAGAAAAACGTTCCAGTGAGAAGTTAGCCGAAAAGGTAAAGTGGATACCACGACCAAAGTGTTGTGCTAAATGTTATGGACCCAATGGGAAGGCCTGGCTCAGTTCAGAATGATGAACCTCACGATACTTTTGGTGCTGGCATTAGTTAGCACTTCATATAATTATAAGATCAACTGGTTAACTTTGGCCTTTCGCAGTTTGCCAAGCCCTAATGAATGAAAATTTAAATGTTAAACTTTTCTTTTTTGTAAGGGGACCTGAATGAACCCTTGACCTTGGTGTTATCAGCTCCATAGTCTAACCAACTGAGTTAACTGGCCAGCCCTAAGTGTTAAACTTTTAAGCAGCAGAGAGGCTTGGAAACATTATAGTTCAGACTATCCAGGGGCTGGCTGGTTATTTAATTTGGGTAGAGTGTGGTGTTTTAACACCAAGGTCAAGGGTTCGGATCCCCATACTGGCCAGCAGCCAAAAAAACAAAGTATCCTAATTATTTATTTAAAGAACTTTTTAAAAGACAGGATGAATATAATCCTAGCTTATCATTTCCAAAAATTATGTCCCAGAAAAGATTTAAGGTAGCTAAACCATTACTACATTATATTCTGATATAATTTTAGACTTAAAAAATAAGTCTTCAGTTGAGCAAATTAAAATGCCACTTTAAGGTGAAATATTACTATAGGAATAGAAAGCTGTAAAAACGAAAATTTCAGGATCTTATTGAATCATCTATAATCAAGAATGTCCCAGATACTTACTTTTGCACTAAAAATAGGAATGTTCAGATTTTACTAATACAGTTAGGCAGATGATTGTGAGAAAATAAGGACATATACTTGATCCTTCTTCTGAATTAGCAGTAAGGCTATTGACATATGGAAAAAATCTTCATGAGTGAACAGAACCTCATAAAGGTCTCAATTTCTTTTTGAAAATAAATGACATAATGAAAACTAATTACGGGGAAAAGAAAATAATAATACCACCACTCAATGTCCATATATATCTTTACTGTTTAAAAGGAACTTTCACTTACTTTTTGATTCTCACAACCACCCCGTGAGGTAGGCAGGTTTCAGTTATTCATTCTTTTTTTTTTGTCTTTTTTTTCGTGACCGGCAACGGATCGCAACCCTCAGTGTCGCGCCCGTACCGGACCGGGACCGGCAACGGGATCGCAACCCTCGGTGTTGCGGCCGGTCTGTATGTGGGATCCAAACCCTCGGTGGGAGCGCCACTGCACTCCCAAGTGGCGCACTGTAGCTTGGGGCCGGCCGGGCCGGCCCCAGTTATTCATTCTAATGAGGTATTTTCCCGATAAAACACTGAAGGATGTCAAGAAAAGTTTGCTCTTGGACCTAGATCCATGTATTCAAAGAATAAATAAAAGTAAAAAAAAAAAAGTTTGTTTTACTAACTTTAGCTTAAGAAATTGCATTATAAGGCATTTCTTATTTTCAAAGTCCGTCCTTCACAGAGAAGATAAGAAATTTTTGAAGTCCACCTTTGGAGTTTTTTGGGATTCATTCTGACTAAGCAACATTTTTAGTTGAGAGAAGTTTTTCTTTGTTTTGTTTACATTCTTTGAGGAGCAAGTGGGTGTTGACTGTCCAGATGGAGGTGTTCTGAAAAGAAACAAAACCACACTTGGTTATACTGACGAATGACAAAAAGTGCTCTTCCTGCTTAGCCTAGATGACTACTACTAGAATAATTTTCTCCTCTTGTTTTGTGGCCATATACAGGCAAGTGGCTATACTCTGAAAAATTTTGTTAAAAATCTCCTCACTGTGAATAGGTTACAGGCAACATTTAGGAGGTTTACTGGATGGTTCTGGAAGCTTCTCTCATACCTGAAAGATGAGATTAAAGTATCATCAGGTCTGAGTTCCCTTTAAGCCGGACATCAAGATTCATGACAATTCTAAGCAAGGACTTTAAAAACATGTTCCTTCTTTACAGTTCAAGACAACTTCAGTTCTCAAAAGTTGAAGGATCTCAACCTATGTATGTATCTTCCCCATCAGAATGTAAGCTGCATGTGGCAGACACTAATTATATATTCCAGTGTTTTCTGACAGTGCCAAGCACACAGTAGGCATTCTAAAAATATCCACTGAATAAATGATTCCCCATCTGGTATGTGCATATTTCATTTCCTCCGATTGGGTTCCATCCCCTCGAACCTTTATTTGGTGTCTGTTAGTCTGATTTTTCTTTTGATTCTCCATCTATCTGATAAATGTGAAATGTCCTTCCCATTCCTGCATATATCTAAGAAATAGCCTGGCCGAAATGCAACCAAATTGTTTTAAATAAACCAAATTTTCTTTTATCTACATTTATCCAATTAAACTAAAAACTTCTATGATGAATTCTTATCACACCAAACATCAAAATAATTAAATCAAGAGTATGGAGAACACTGAACTTGAAATTCTAATTCTTACCCAGCTTTATAAACTTCGAGCTCAATATAAAAAACTCAATTCAATAAGCAGAAGTAATCCAGTCCCTGCTGAAATTTTTTTACATTCTAGAGAATACGAGACTCAGTTTTTCTTTAGTAACAAAGCATTCCAAAATTCCTTTCATAGTTTCTGTGGAATTAAATTTATTGACTATCACAGTGAATAAAGTATTGAGAATTACTAAAATAAAACACATGCTAAGCCATAGTTAACTTAGTATCATTTGACAGAATTCTAACCTATTCGGTTAGAATTCACAGGAATTTCTGATAGGAAAGAATGAGAGAAAAGGTTTAGAGCGGGAAAGTATATTGAGTGGTTCAGACTGGCATATAGGATGAATTAAAGCAAAGTAAAACAGGCAGACTGGTGCCAGGTAGTGAGGGCTGGAAAGCCATGCTAGCGTATTGGATACATATGCTACAGAGTAAGGTGTTAAAAGCTAATCAGAGCTGTCTGTGCTTTAGGCAGATGATCAGACTAGAAGAGTTTGAAACCAGAAGTAAGAAGAACCATTAGGAAATCACTGTAATAGTCTTGGCAAAGGTGAATAAAGACCTGAACCAGGATAGCAGCAGCAGGGAGAAAAAGGAGAGAACAGATGCAAACATCATGGAAGTAGAATAGACAGAAAGTGACAATAAGGACCAGTGTTGACTGTACCCACCATTTTAGGTCAGAAAGTGTGGAAGGGCATGTTCATTCACAGAACATGGAACTTGAGAGGATGGGTGTGTTTGAGTGGTTAGCTGGGGGGACATGATGAACCAAGTTTTGGGCATGTAGTGGGCTGAAGTGGATATATGAAACTGACAGCTGGGAATAGGCCCAGGGAGAGGCTGGAAGTGAGTGATACACCTGAAAGTCGTATGCACTGAGATGAGAGTTGAAGATATGGGAGTACATGACATTAGAGAGAAAAGCATGTGAAGGAAAAAAGGGGCTACAACCTGAACTGCATGGCATATTTAGGGAATGTGCACTAAACAGAGTAAATCAGAAGAAATGCTTGCTGAACACTGGCAATTCAAATAAAGTTAATGAGTTAAGATACCTGAAAATCAATGCTGGGCTCTTGCCTTTGGAACCAGACATATCATGATTTAGGTTTGCAGAACTTAGAGTCTTTCTCTCTGATGTCTTCAGACAGAGATTACTCGTAGGAGTGGTAGGATTGCTCTTCAGTGCTGATAGAAAGCTTCTACTTTTACCATGATGTTTAACTGTTCTGTTGCATGTTTTGCATGTAATCAACTACCATAAAAAGAAGAAGTATTGGTTCTATGATTTCTCTTATAATTTAATCCAGTTAACCACACATTCACTGAATTCTTATATACATCAGGTACTTCAGGGGTAAAAAACATAGAGGCTGCAATCTAGCAGCAGAACTCTGACAAATTTAAAATGAGAAAATCTTCAATAAAAAATCAATGGCTGTCACTTACTAGCTGTGAACTTAAAAAAAAAATAATAGCTAAACATTATATTTAATTTAAAATAGCTTTTTAAAGATAAACTCTTTACTTTCTCAATATAAAACTAGTTGGGGAGGATTGGCAGGGAGACTGGGGATGATACCCTTTAACATTTGGAAGGATGTTCTTTGGAATAGCAGTATGACATTTAATATTTTTGCAGATGAACTTCAAGCCTTTTCCCAATAAAACATGGCAGAATACCACTGAAAAAAAAATTTTTTTTTTTTTTTAAAAGATGACCGGTAAGGGGATCTTAACCCTTGACTTGGTGTTGTCAGCACCACGCTCACCCAGTGAGCAAACCGGCCATCCCTATATGGGATCCGAACCTGTGGCCTTGGTATTATCAACACCGCACTCTCCCGAGTGAGCCACGGGCCGGCCCATACCACTGAAAATTTAAGTGGCCCCTTCATACCCTTAGCAGTTCTGTAAACATAGGTCTAAAGTAATTTATATAACCAAATGGATTATCACATTCTCACATCTCTTAACTTCCATCATTAGCCTAGAGGCTGACTTTCTTTTCAGTATTCACTTTTCAATAAATGGTCCATTTTCTAGCTAAATGCCTTTCTTCTACATATCAAACTCAGAGTGCACAGGATTCAGCCCACGCCTCAGCAAATTAATACAAACTGGCTTAGGTGAGAAGTACTCTAATGTTCATGAACAGATGAAAGTGCAAATGAAATCTGCATACATCAAAGGTCTATGTGTCAGTTGCTTTATACTTTTTGGAGAGAGGCTGTACATAGATTAAAATATATCAGCAAAACAAACACCCCTAGCACCTTCCTAGCTGACCTCTGATTAAAATACATTACCATGTAATAAGCTTCCTGAGGACAAAACACAGGAACGCAGTGAGACAACATTTATTATCTTTCCACTTAAGAACATTTTCCAAATATGTGGCAGTGATGTTTTTTGAAAAATACAATTCTCCAAAGAGTAAGAACGTGAATTCTACCCATTTCAATACTCTCTTATCTCTTTCCCTTTCAATTTTATGACAAAGCAAAATGCACTTATCTGTCAAATAATGGTAAACTCCTAAATGTTTTTAGCTTTCAACCCAAGATATTACTAATTGTAGTCTTGGGCCAGACATAAGTTGTCACAAATCTGAGGATTTCTTAAGGTGCCCAGGATTTCATAAGTGCCCAGCACAGTGCCTGGCAGTAAGCAAGCACTTGAATAGTTGCTAAATGTTAACACTGAAGCTGTAATACTAAGGTCAAGGGTTCAGATCACTGTACCTGCCAGCTGCCCCCCCAAAAAAGCAAAACACTGAATATGCAGGATATAAAATGTATCTGATACTGGCCTCCATATAGTAAACTATAAGTAATTTGATTTTGGTTATTTTATTCCATTTATTACCTCAGTACTCAGTGTTGTTTCACATATGATAGACTCTCAATAAATGTTAATGAACACAAGACATACCTTTGTTGGGCACACATGTAAATACACATGCTGACATGGAATAAATGACTGGAGAAATGACACTGGTACCTACAGACATAAGGTACTGCTGTTTGAAGAAAAGCATCATTAACTGAAAAAATAATATAGTGATAACCAATTCAGGTGGAGTCATACTGGTCAGCACAAGAAATCCTCAAATTTGTGAAAATAACTGTGCTCATCAATGAGATCTGTGAATAACTGAGAACACACAATGTTTGGTTTTAGGTAATCATGAAAAATAAAAATAAGCTGTACTCTTAATAAAAAGTAATCACTAGAAAACTTATGTATATATCTCGATAATCCAAATATACTACTATACCTCTCTGACTAACATTGAGGTGGATTCTTAATCAAGTTTTGTTTAAGTGAACGAAAATTCTACTTTATTTATACATAATGGAACTGAAATCTTACCAATACACTTTTGGAGTCTTTATACTTTTTCACAATTTTTGCTTCTTTAAAACTGAGGGTACAATTTCTGGCTTCTCGATTAAGAAGTTTCTGTACTTGTGGTGTCAATTTGGCCTTGGGTTTGAGGCGCACTCTAGAGTTATCCAGAACCAACAACTGGAAACAGTATGGACATGTTTCTTCAAAAGTGCTCTTATCATCTAAAATTATAAAATTGAAACTCACAATTCAGCACATTACAATATTTTGTTACCTTTAACAAACTGCCAACATTACAAATGTAAAGAAGTATACTGATATTTAATATAAGCAGATATACATTCTCCTTAAGCAAACTCAAAATATGAAAGTTCATAAAAAGATAAACTGGCAATAATTTATTTTACAAAATACTATAATTCCATCCATTCACTCCTTTGAGCAACACATAGGCAAGTCTCCAACTTTTGCTCATTACTTGCTGCTTAAGTAAAAAACAGTTATGTTTCACCAATTTTACCAACACACCACAAAATAACAACTTGCACTGTGATTTTGTTTATTTTTTAAAACAATTAGCACAATGAATATTTACTATCTACTGTTGAACACTGTGCTAAGGACTATAGATATAACAGCACTACAAAGGGCTAAGGACCACATTGTAACTTTGCTCTGCCAAATGTAAAATTCATTCTTATTTACTAAGTGATAAAGTGCCAGGCGCAGTTCTGGGTGATGGAGGTACAGCGGTGAACAAAGGACAACAATTCATGGAGGCAGATAATAAACATAACATCAAATGTTAAGTGTTGGGAAGAAAAAAGATAGGAAAGGGGTATAGGGAGTGTCGATGGAGCTACCACAATTTTAAATAGGGTGACTAGGGAAGGCTTCAATGAGTGACATTTGCAGGAGGAATCAAAGCAGATATGTGAGGCAATAGTTCCAGGCAGAGGGAAGGGCAGCTGCAAAGGCCTTGAAGCAGAAGAGCAAGGAGGCCTAGTGTGGCTGGAGTTGAGTGAACAAAAGAGAGCAGGTCAGGGGGTAATGTGGGCCTACGATGTAGGGCCTTACAGTCCTTTTGAAGGGCTTTCGCTTTTACACGAGTTGAGAAGCCATTTGTGGCAGAGAAGTGACACAGTCTAGCTTTATAGTTTTTAGTAGGATCACTCTGGTTGTTGGCTGAGAATAGTCTGTAGAAATGCATGGGAGCTGGTGGCAGTAATCCAGGAGAGAGGCAGTGATGACTTGTACCAGGGTGGTAGCAGTGGATGAGAAGTGGCTAGATTTTGGATACACGTACTTTAATACCAACAAGATTTGCTGGAATATGGGCTTAGGAATGGAAGAGGGAGGGGGTTGGTGGTTAGGAAGTCAAGAATGGCTCCAAGGTTTTTGGGCTGAATAACTAAGGACAGTTACCATTTACTGAAAAGAGAAGAACTGGAGGAGCTTGTCGGGGATAAATCTCAGGTTCTAGACATATTAATTAAATTTGAAATGCCTACCAGACATTCAAAACAAGTTGTCAAGAAGGCATTTGGATACGTGAGTCTAGAATTTGGGGGAAAGATCTGGGCTGGGTATATGAATTTGGAAGCCCTCAGTGTACAGTGAAGCCATGAAACTGGATGAAAAACTATCATCACGGAAGTGAATGTAGCTGGAAAAGGAGCCCAAGGGCTGGATCCTGGGGACATTACAATATTTAGAGGTTGGGGAATTAAGAGAAATCAGCAAAGCGGATCGAGAACGCACTGGCTAAAAGGATAAGCGAAACTACGTGATGATCTGGGAGCAAAGCGAGGAAACTATTTCGAGAAGACTAATCAACGTGTGAAATGCCGCTAATAGGTCAAGCAAGGTGGAATTTGGATTATTCACGAAACCGAGAAGCCTCTGACGTTCTTTTAAGGGAGGGGAGTGAGTCGGTCGGCCTTCTCTTTCACATCATTCCGAGCGCCGTGTGTCATGCAGGAGAGCGGGGAGACTAGAGCCTAAACCGCAACAGACGCGTGTTCTCCCTACCGTGTGACGAACTGTAGGCCCAGCTGCAAAAGAAAGAGACTCGTGAGGGGCTAAGGAACTCCTCCTCGCCGTTCGCCTCCCGCTTCCCCTCCCATCCTCTTACAGAAGATAGCGTGCCTGGCCCGGGCAGCTCTCCCGCAGTCCCCGCGCCGCAGCCTCAAGGTAGTGCTTCTGTCTCATCGCGGCCCCGCAGCCTCTCCCTCTCTGCTCAGACCCGGTGAGAAAAGCAGGCGCCGGAAGTCGGCTTCCCAGCGTCGCCGTCGTCGGCTTCGGAACCCACGCTCCCTCCGGAAACATGCACCATCGGCCCGAGTGGTTCCGGTTTTCTTCGCGTCCTGTCTAGCGCGCAGGCGTGCCCGGCCAGGTGGTGGTGCTCGCCCCGCCCCTCCGTCGCGTCTGTCCTCTCAGGCCCGCAGCGAGGTTCTGCGTCCGATTGAGGCTCGGAGGGGCTGCTTGACCGGGCAAGGGAGCCAAACTCCGGCGCTGAGGGTGCCACCCGCGTCTCTGTCTTCTCCCCTGCTTCCCTCCTCTCTGACAGCCCGGTTGTGGTTTCCTCCCGGCCCTGGACTCCCTATAGATTCGCGACCCTGTGTTTCTTTGTGTGGACTTGGGCGCCGCCAGGCAGACGCGCTGCCCGCAGCAGGCCCGCTGGGAAAGCTGGGCCGACCGGGAGGGCGAGAAGGCAGAGCCGCTTCTCATGTGTTTCTTAGTGGTTTGCACTGAAGAGAAATCTTCTGGTGGGTTATCAGTTTCTAGGAGATCTTTGTATTTGGGGGAAATTCACTTTCTACTTTTCATATATAATGTAATATTTTCTTACTTGCCTCTTTGGCACGATTTATAGCATTTTTTTTTTTTTTTTTGCCATACGTAATTTTGTATGTAGTCAGACAAGTCTCTCTTTTCATTCTTGGGTCGGGGTTTTCTGTGTCGCTTAAAAAGGCCTACTTTATGCCGAGGTTAGACAACTTTCCATCGACATGTTTTCTTCATACATTTCTACTTGGATTTCTTCCGTGTACAGCTTTAAGCGATATGAAATATATTTTCACTTAAGTGTAAGGTAGAGCATCTGACATTTTTTCGAGACAGATAAGTTATGTGAAACTACTTACTAGGTAAACTAGTCTTTTCCTTTTGAATTGAAATAAAAATAATATGCAATGAGCACTGAATATCTGCCAGGCACTTGTCCAAGCATCTTAATATGTATTATTCATGTAATCCTCAAGACAACCCCATAGCACAGGTGAAATGCCACTTCCTGATATGGAAGTTGTTTTTTTTTTAATGTGGCTGCATCTGTTTCTAGATCACTAACCAGTAAAGCACACGCACACTCACATGCACGCTCCCCCGCCTCCTAGCACGTTTTCCTTCAGCCTTCCTCTTCCCTCTCCTTTGAGCACCACGTTCCTACATCCAGATGCTTCCTCAGCATCTCTTCTTGCTTTGCAGTTTGTCTTCCCAGATGCAAAGTGGCCAAAATAGCACTCTTGATTCCCCCACCAACCTGCCTAGCCACCCAGAATTTTTCTATCTTAGCCCCACAAGCATCATTACTGCCTCCTCTTTCCCACGCTTGCAGGTGCTCTGCCCACACGTCCTGCCAACTCTCCACCAGAAGCAAATCGTGATTCTGCCACTGCTCTGTACCACCACGGCCACCTTCCTCTCGTACCTGTGCCCTTACCATGGTCCTCTACCTTCTTTTCCTGCTTCGTCTCTTACCTCTCCCAGTCCATTCTCCACAGGGCAGACAGCAGCCTTCTTAAAATGTAAATCATTTTTTGGACAGGAATGATCCTGCTCAGAGGCCTCCCAAGGGTCCTCATTGCACTTGGAACACCAGTGCCTGCCCATGCTCTCCAGGGCCCTGTCTGGCTTGATAGCCACCCCCGTGGCCTCACCTTGTCTCACCTGCCCACCTTCACACTGCTCTTGCCATACTGGCCTTCTCTTTGTCTGTCAGAAATGTCCTGTGCAGACCTACCCAGGGCCTTTGCTGTTCTCTGCTTTAAATGAAGATCCTTCCTGTGGCTGCTTTTCCTCATCATTCCAAGGAGAGACCTTCCCTGACTACTTGAATAAAGAATTGCTCCCTTCACCTCCCAACCAAGTCACTGTCCGCCATTACTGGTTCTTATTGTTATAGTAACCTTCGTATCTGAAATTGCCTTATTCATTCACTGTTTACCTGTTTCCTCCAGAATGAACCCATGGCAGCAGGACTTGGTCTGTGCTGTTTGTTGTTCTGTACAGGGTCCCCAGCCCAGGGGCCTGGCACAGAACAGGGGCTCAATTAGCATTTGCTGAATGCATGGGTTCTCACGATGGCCCCAGACATAAGGCATGGTTGTCATCCCCACTTCACAGGTTAGGAGACTGAGGCTCAGACAGATGAAGTCACTCGGCCAAGACCACACAGCTGATGTGGAACTTGACCCAGTTCCCTCTGGCTCTGAAGTCCATGCTCTTCACATAGGTCCTCTCCTTGCATGGGTCACCTGTTACAGACCTCCCAGCACATCATGAGCCCTTGAGGGAAGGATGTGTTTCTGAGCCCTGGTTTCTGCAGCAATATTAATTTTCTCTGCATCATTTTCCTGTTCCAAAACTTGCAATAGGAGTCCAACTGTACCCCTCTGTTTAAAATATCAAGCTTCCTATCATATCTCATCAGCACCACTTCTCCTTTCTCTAGAAATCCAGCAATTTAATTAGTCCCTGCTCAGGAGTAATTTTTTCAGCTAAACAAGAGGCAGGATGAGTTCAAAGATCAGCTAGTATATCTGGACTCTGGTCTGTACTAATTGGCTTTGTGACCTTGAAAAAACTTTACTCAGCTTGGCTGTGCCTCAGTTTAGTCATTTGAAAAAAGGGGATAGAACTATAAATGTGGTTCTAGATCATCTCAAGTGTCATTTGTGCACTCACTCACCATGTGCCTGGAATGTTGTGGGAGAGCACAAAAAGGATGGGAGCCTGCCCAGCAACTTAGGTCCCTACAGCCCAGGGAAGGCCTGTGGTCTAAGATCCAGTGCTGCCCCCCATATGCCCACCCTGAGCCCTGACGCCCTGTGCTCATCACCAACAGCCAGCACCACTCCACTTCTCTCAAGAGGTAAACTTCAAGATTAAGTTGTTAGAAGCATTGAGACAAAATAATTTTTTTTGGTAAATTAATTTTGATTTAAAAATAACTTGTACCAGAGGGTCTCTTTTGAAGAATGGAGTGTTAATTACAGGCACAAACACACATGCACAAGCATGTCAGTAATTCTAAAAATTGGGAATATTGATATACTGATACAGTGGTGAATATTGATGGTGTTGGGGAAGAAAGGCAGGCCTGGGGAAATGTAGAAAAGAATTACTCTTCTACGATTTTACGATCTGGAGAAACATCAGTACTTTCTTGACTGCTCACTCTGACACCCAAAAGTCATCAGAGCCATTGCTCTACATAATTGCATTATTTTACCTTCACATTTACTTAAATCCATCTTTGTCTGGGGTATGTGTTAGCTGGGACTCTTAGTTGAAAATAGCATTCACCAGCTTGAGTTTGCTGAAGCTGCTCAAAAGAGAGCACTGGAGCTCTGTCAGGCCCAAGTTCAGGCCCTTGAGCAGACCTTGTTCAGGAGAGCCCAATGGACTTGGGGGATGAGAAGAGCTCAGGGTCCTGAACAGAGCCAGGGATATGGTGAGCCACTCCTTTGCCAGTGCAGACTCGGGAGTGGGGGTCAGTGCCCGGAGAGGGGCTATGTGGATAACCTAGATTTGTAGACTTACCCTACTGTGGCCTGCCTTTTTGGGTTTCTGGAAGGCTTTTCTTAGTGAGATATACACTTACGAATCATGTGCTGCCTGTAGTAGTTAGTAGTTTTGTTTTCAGTTTCATTCATTTTTGTCCCTTAAAAATATCTTTTTATGGTGGAACATTTCAAATGTGCAAAAGTAGTGAGAACAGTGTATTGAGCCCATCACCCAGCTTCAGTAAGTGTCAATGAATGACCAATCCTGTTTCATCTGTACCTCCATCCACTCCTCCACTCCCCCTTCCTGCCCCACCTCCCAGTTGGATTATTTTGAAGCAAATGTCTATAGGGATTGGGGGTAGACGGCGGTTTGTAAAGACAAACCAGCAAGGATGCTGGAAAAAAGCACAGCCAAATAAAGGGTTGCCAATTTCAAATGTCCTTGGTTATGTCCCCATTCCCCTCAAGCCATTTCAGTCCTTCCCTATGCCCTTCTCATCCTCTGCTTCACAGAAAAACCAGAGTCCATCAAGTGTATGTCATTCAGGAAGGGTCACCAAACTACCAGAGGGGCCCCAGTGAGAAATCTGAGAAGCCTGTGGGGAGGCAATCAAGACCTGGGCGGAGGGAGGTCACAGAGACACAGGCTCCCTCCATCTTCCTGCTCTGACATCCTCAGCATGTGGCTTCATTCATGCTCGTGGTTGCAAGATGGCTCCTGCACTCTGGTCATCGTGTCTTTCTTCCAGGCAGAAAGATGGAAGGCCAAAAGCCTTTGCTCTTTTTTTTAATTCAGAAAGTGAAGGCAAATCTGAGTCACATGGCTACCTATAGCTGCAAGGTGCTCTGTAAAGGTGAGTATTTTTACTTTTTTAGCCCATTAGTGGAGTTGGGAATGAACTTTAGTGGCCAGTTCACACAGTCTGCATAGTGAGGGGCTCCCTTTGTGTCTTGCACCTCCCTCCATCCCCTGCCCCTCCCTCTGTCTCTCAGTGTAAGTGGGTTTCTCCTCTCGGCCAAAGCTGCTCCGGACCTATGCTCAGGGCTCCAAACCCCTCCCCCGTCCCTGGAACCTTATTCTTGTGTCCTCATTTTTTCTCCTCAGCTTCTAAGCAGGCTCAGTCTCCCTCCCATTTAATCAACCAGAATCAACACCCACAGCAGCCCGTGTTGTCGCCCCCAGCATCCCACCCCACTGGCTCCACAGCTCAGCCTCTTGAGCCACCTGTCCACACTGTCCACTTCCCCTTCCTGTTCACTCCTCCACACACCAGTTTTGTTTCTGGCTCCATCATGGCCCTGCACCCATGTCACCAGATGGACTAGATCCCTTCATTCTCTCTGTTACTCGATCCATCTTCCCATCAGTCTCTGCCCACATACCTCTGTGCCCTCTCTCTCTGTGCTTCTCTTAATCTCTGCACAAATCCCCATCTGGTCTCTAAGTCATCAGTTGCATGACTCCATCTCTCTGTGTATGTTCCTGTCTATTTTGGTTTCTTTGTCTCTTTCCTTTCTTTCTTTTCCTCTGCTGCCCTTTTGGACTCTACTAACTGGCTGTCATACTAACCTGAGGTATATTTTAAAATTTATTGTATTAAATCAGTCAGTCAGAAAGTATATATTGAGCCTAGTAATGCAAGCTAAGTATCAAACTGAGGGTGACAGAGCATCCAGGAGAGCCATAGAAGCCACACTGGTGTCTAGTCTGTGTTTGAACACTTCCAGCGCAAGGATGCTCACTCCCTTATGGGATAGCTGCTTCACTGAAGGTCAGCTCTACGACATGAGAATGCTCTCTTGCAGACCCCCAATATGCCTCCCTGTGCCTTTCACCTTTACATCTTTATTCTTCTGTTGCTGCATCTCTGCTCCACATAACTTCACCAATATTGTGAAGATGGATGTCCTGCTTCCCTTGGATGCTTCTTTCACTGGGCTAATCATCTCCAAGTTCTTCCCACTTGTCCTCAGGTGACATTGTTGCCAGACTGTTTGGCTGACTGTTTTCCCTGGGCCAGGCATCTTTGGAACATGGCCCCAGCTCTGGCTATGAGGCTCCATGTATGCCGTGAGCTGGGTAGAGGCCCAGCCCTGGGGCCCCTGCTGTCTGGTGCTGAGCAGAAACAGCCTGGGCAACAGGATGGGAGACCTGGGTTGAGTCACTTGCTTTCCGAGGCTCAAACCCCGATCTGTAAAATAAGACGAAATGTGTAATTCAGAAAGAGCTTTGTTCTAAGATCAAACAAAATAGTATTTTTGAAAGTGCCCTGCACACAATGGGTGCTTAATAATTGCTGGTTGACTTAATAAAAGCTACAGATTAGGCTTTTACAGCCTCCACAGGAGTCTCCAGTCTCCACAATCTGCAGATTAATTGGGGAAGGTAAAGCTGGTGGTGGGGAGATGATAAGGGCCTGTATTAGAGCGTTAGCATATTTTATGACTAACCTTATCTTCATTTTAAAATAAGTTGACTGAAATTCATGGGTTAATAACAATATTCACTGCTATTGAAGGATACTCATTATTTTGAAATTAAAGGAAAAGAATTAACCTTTTATCCTTTATTTCTTATACTGTATATAGGATATCATAGGATGCCTACACAGTAAATGAAGGGAAATCTGTTTTTACAGAAATACTTCAGCTAACAAGTGAAGAAGGAATCACAGAATTAGAATATCAATCACCATCTTGCAACTCTAAATGAATGAATTTCTACCACTCAGCATCAAAAGCTATGTGAGGTAATGCCTATGTTAATTAGCTAGATTTAGTCATTCCACAGTGCATATATACTTCAAAACATCATATATACATACAATTTTGTCAATTAAAAAAAATGAAGAAAAAGATCCCTAAAAAAATTGGAAAGCAAAAGAGAAAGATAGAGGGGTAAGTAACAAAAATGGACTTAAAAGATCTCTCTCCCATTTGCAATGTGTGGCCCCTACTTGGACTCTGATTTAAACCAACTGTAAAACCCCCACCACTTATGATATTTATGAGATGGTTGGATGTTTGATACTATTAAGGAATTATTCTTAACATTTTTGGGTTATCATGGTATTGTGGTTATTTATTTATTTATTTTTTCCTTTCTGTCTTTTTTCGTGACCGGCAGCGGATCGCAACCCTCAGTGTTGCGCCCGTACCGGACCGGGACCGGCAACGGAATCGCAACCCTCGGTGTTGCTCCCGCACCTCGCTCAGCCAGTGAGCGGCTGGTCTGTATGTGGGATCCGAACCCTCGGCGGGAGCGCCGCCACACTTCCCAAGCGGCGCACTGTAGCAGTGCGCCACCGGGCCGGCCCTGTGGTTATTTTTTAACACATATTTTAGAGATATGTACTGAGTGCTTGCTAGGTTTCTGGAACTTGCTGCAAAATCATATTAAAGGAGAGGAAATTGAGGGGGTGAAGATAAAACTAGATTGACCATGAGTGGACAATTGTTGGCAGTGAGTTTGTGGTATTTATTCATTTTTTATTTAAAAAACACTTCTTATTGTGGAAAACTTCAAACATATATGAAACAAACACAGTAGGATGGTGAACTCTCATTTATCCATCCTCCAACTCCAACAACTATCAGCATCCGGACGTTCTTGTTTCAGCTGTACTCCCCTTTCTCCCCATTCAACTATTATAATTATTTTCAAAACCTTTTAAGGTAGGGCTGGCCTGGTGGCGCACTGGAGAGTGCGCCGCTTGGGAGTGTGGTGGCGCTCCCGCCGAGGGTTCAGATCCCATGTGGAGACCGCTTCCCGCTCACTGGCTGAGCGCGGTGCGGGCGCAACACTGCGGGTTGCAATCCCGTTACCAGTCAGTAAAAAAAAAAAAAAAACCTTTTAAGGTAAAAAGTACCTATATTGAAATGTACATATTTTAAGTATATAATTTAAAAAATGAATATGCCCCATCGAGATTTGGAATGTTTCTCTCACCCCAAAAGGCAAACCACACCCTATCAAGATTTCCGCCACCCCAGAAATTTCCCTAGTGTTCTTTCCTAGTCAACACCCCTCAGAGAGGCCACCGTTTTCTTCCTCCCTCTCTCTGTCATTTTCTGTCACTCTCAACCATATGTTAGTTTTGCCTTTCTAAAACTTCATAAAAATGAAATCACATAGTAACTCTCTTTTCTCATAGATTAGTTATGACTTGCTAGAACTTTCCAGAGGAAGAGAATAGTATGTACATCCTTTATTGTGAGTTTCATCCCTGTTGTATGTATCAGTAGTTTGTTTTTTATTGCTGAGTGGTAATCCATTTGACGAATATACTACATTTTATTCATTCACCTATCGATGGACATTGGACTATTTCCAATTTTTAGCTATTATAAATAAAACTGTGATGAATATTCTTATACAAGTCTCTTTGTAACATATGTTTTCATTTTCCTTAGACAAATTACTAGGAGTGGAGTTTCTTGGTCAAGGATAAGAGCATGTTTATCTTTATAAGAAATGGCTAAATGTTTTCCCAAACTGTTTGGACCACTTTGCACTTCCATCGAGAATGTCTGAGAGTTCCTTGTCAATATTGGGTGTTGTCAGTCTTAAATTTTAACCATTCTAGTGGTGTGGAGTGGCATGTCATTATGGTTTCAATATTCATTTGCCTGATGACTAATAATATTGAGCAATTTTCATGTGTTTATTGGCCATTTGCTTGACTTTCTTTGTGAAGTGTCTGTTCAAGTCTTTTGCCCACTTAAAAATAATTGTGTTGTTTATTTTTATTATTGAGTTTTAAGAGTTTATTATGTATATATTCTTAATAAAAGGTATCAGTGTTCTTATTCTGGGTAAGGATGGAATAAACACACTCCATCCTGTCTCTCCCACTGAACGCCACTATATAACCTGGGCAGAATGCATGGCGCACCTATGGGAAGACTGAAAAGTAAATAACAGCAGGCTGATTAGAGAAGAACACCAAAGCCTGGAGTACCAGTGAACAGGAGGTCAGTTTACCATTTTTGTTCTTTTGGTAGCTGCTGTCCTGGATGCAATACAGCCTGAATCCCAGAAGTGGGAACTGGGATGCTTGTGGAGAGGGCTGCAGGAGAAGTCCTTTAGTTCTGGCTTTAGTAGCAGGAAACTCCTAAAACCCAGAGTGAATGTGGAAATTCTTCGTGTTTTTTTTTTTTTTCCCTCTCTCCATTTTCTTGAGCCGCAGCCCCCAAGTCATCCTGTGGTGACAGCAGCAAAGGCCACAATGAGCAAAGAAGCCGGGAGGAGCCAAAACTCTGAGGAAGGGGAACATCCCTCTCCAATAGACCAACACCTATTTCTTTAAAGAAAAACCTTTCTGTCTTCTCTCTTTCTGGCCACAGATGCGGGAGCAGTCACAGAAGTATACAATAGTGGAGTAACTTCTAGCTCCAGCTTTTGAGGCAAAAAGGGGAATCATAGGGAACCGGAAAAAAATGGAGAAATCCTAAGAGGAATGTTCTCTTACCTTTATGAGAAATTCCCATAAAGTTGTTTATAAACTTCTGGACTCACCCCCGAGTCATACAAGCACGGATCTGATCAGTATCCCAATGACTTTGAGAACCGAACTAACTGACCATTACCCAGGTCCCAGATCGTCACTGGATAATACATATTCAGGACTTATCCAAATGGCACTGCAAGGGCTTTGAAAACTGAACTGACATTTAAATCACAATCCACAGAAAATGGGTTGAAATTGTGGCCTGAACTTAAGCAGGTCTATTGCCTAAAACAAAAATATGTACATTCTCTATAGGACTTAAATAAGACCTAGAGTCTTATTACATAATATCCAAAATACACAGGAGAT
The DNA here is from genome assembly GCF_000696425.1 of Galeopterus variegatus. Lineage (NCBI taxonomy): Eukaryota > Metazoa > Chordata > Mammalia > Dermoptera > Cynocephalidae > Galeopterus > Galeopterus variegatus. The sequence continues at coordinate 47,868 of NW_007727849.1, read as the reverse complement.
AATCCAAAATTACCTGGCATATGAACAACAAGGAAAATCTCAACTTATGTGGGAAAAGACAATCAATAGACAGTGTTAAAAGAAAAACTTTAGACAAATTAAATTTAACAGAGTTTAATTTGAGCAAAGAGTGATTTGTGAATTGGGCAGCCCCCAGAATCAGAACAGATTCAGAGCAACTGTGCAATTGCCATGTGGCCAGTTAAGATTAATATGACAGAAAAAGGCAAGTGACACACAGAAAAAGGAGGTGACATAAAGAACAGTTGGCTGCCTGTAATTGGCTGAGACTCAGCTGCTTGTTACAGGAATAGGTTACAGTCTGCTTGCACAGCAAGTTAGGTTACAGTTTATGGTGTCTGGAGAAACTGTTAGACCAAATTTAATTCAAAAATTCCCCCCTTTTGGTCAACTTCTCAATTTTGAGAGATTGACCAACACTTAAGCACTGACATTACTCTGTATCACTGTAAATAGATTTATTTGGTCTCAAATTCCACTGAGAAATATCAGAATGGTGGGTTTTATTTACTTATTTTTTAAAATTATTTTATTTATCAAATCAAAATTGATTAGACATATTTTTGGGGTTCAACATTGAGATATGTTGATCAAATCAATATTACTAGCATATGTATTGTTACAAATCATAATTATTATTTATGCCCCTTGTCTAATCCCTCCCCATCCCTCTCTCCCTTCCCCCTTCCCCCTCTAATTACCCTAGATTTCTTCTCTCCATCTGAAAGAATAATGGTTACTCTGTTGATTTGTTGCCTAGATGCTCTGTCCAATGCTGAGAGGTGTGATCAAGTCCTCCAATGTTATCATACAGCAGATGCTTCTTCTGTCACTCTGAAATGGGCTTTGTGGAGAGATACATCCTCTTCTTTATCTCTACTGGTGACTCTCCTTGTGTCAATGTACTTCAGTGGTTGGCGGGCTATCTGCATGGTGGTTGTGGCATCTAGCTGCTTTTGCAGCAGCCGTGGTTATTGTGGTGGCTGTGGTGGGCCACCCACATGGAGATGCTGTTTTTGGCATGCTCCTTAGTGCTGACGGTGTACCTGGTTGTGGGGTGCGTCTGGTCCCTGGCTCCATGCCTTGGGTCACCAGGTGGGCCTTGAGGCACTGGCATGGTGTGCCTGGTTGTGTGGGCGGGTCCGGTCCCCTTCTCCATATCCCGGGTCACTGGGTGGGCCCCAAGGTGCTGGCACAGTGTGCCCAGTTGTGGGAGGGTGATCCGGTCCCCTTCTTTATGACTTGGGTCCCTGGATGGGCCCTAAGGCACCGGTGTGGCATGCCTGGTTGTGGGAGGGGGTTCTGGTACCCTTCTCCATGCCTCAGGTCCCCGGGTGGGCCCCGAAGTGCTGGCACAGTGTGCCTGGTTGTGGGAGGTGGGTCCAGTCCATTTCTCCATGCCTTGGGTCCCCGAGTGATTCCTGAGGTGCTGGCACAGTGTGCCTGGTTGTGGGAGGGGGATCTGGTCCCCTTCTCCATGCCTTGGGTCCCCGGGTGGGCCCCAAAACTCTGGCACAGTGTGCCTGGATGTGGGAATGGGGTCTGGTCCCCAGCTCCAAGCCTCTGGTTCCCAGGAAGGCCCCAAGGTACTGGTAGTGTGCCTGGGCCTGAACTAATTTTTCGTCCTTTGCTTACATCTGAAACAGGGGTACTTCCTGTGGGAACCAGTACTTGACCTGTGTGGTTGAGCTAAGTTTCTACTTTGCTGCTGTTTCACTAGGGAAGGCTTTTTGTGCAGCCCAGGGTTTAATGGTTGACGTTATAGGTACTTCTGGCTCTCCAGAGCCCCGGTGGATCTGTGTTCTGTAGAATCTCTGATCTGGGCCTGAGTTTTTTCATCAAACTGCTTCCCATGCAATTCTGCATTCCCAACCAGTCTCCTCTGAGTGGTCCTGTGCTGATTGGGGGGCAAGTCGGCTGTCCTTGCTGTGTCCCAGTGATCCCTTGGTAGGCCTGTCTCCCCCACCACCCATGCTCCAAATACTTCCCATGAGAGGGACCCTGTGCCGGTCCCTTGCAATGACTCACCCACCTCTGAATGGCTCCCTTTTTTCAGTTGTTCTGGTTCCTCACTCCTGTATGGGTCCACTGGAACCCTATTAGTGGTCTTGCTGTCCTGGGGGCTGCCGAGGCCCTCTTCTCTCCTGCCACCTCCAAGTAACTCCACCCCAAGGGCACAGCTGTGCCTTCTGCTGGCTCCTGCTCCATGTGCTCAGCAGCTTGAGCCTTAAAGCAGCCACAGCCCAAAACGCTCAGAGCAGCTTTTTCTTTCTCTAATTGTGGTTTCTCCCACCTTCATGAACTCCGTAGGTCTCTCCTCCTCTTCCCCTGAGCTCAGGTGACCCCAGCTTGGCTGATGTTACATTTTTATAGTTGTAAATTGGTTGATCTGTGAGAGAGAGTGACACTGGGGACTGTCTATTCTGCCATCTTGACTGGAACTCCAGAACAGTGGGTCTTATAAGGTAGGATCAGGGAAATAAACAAACAAGACTGATTAGCATCAAGTTGCTTTTTCATAAGGGTTAGAGCAGAGGGGACTTCCTTATTATGCTGGAATCTCCTGTTTTCAGGAGAAAAAGAAATTGGTCTGTTTTGAGGTCTATCTGCTTTCTTAAAGTTTTAGTTTGATTATGTAACACTTAACATGAGTGACTCCATCTTGGTTTGGTCAGATCTGTTGGGGACTAGTGCAGGAGCTCAGTCCAAAACAATGGCCTCCCATAACATTTATTTATAATTCCCTCCTTTTGTTTCAGTTCTTACCTAGGTGAAAGTGTGACCAAAAATTTAGGCATTATTGCGACTTGCAGTTACGATCATTTTAGGTTTCTAATCTCAATGTCATTTATAGGGTACAGTGTTCTTATGATCACACATTTCTTTGACTTTTTGTCATGGCCTTCAAAGAGAGACCACTTGACATCCCACAGGTGACTGCATGCAAACACTTAAAATTTTTGAGAGAATACAGCACCCAGGGAGACTACTATTATGACTATCAGGAGGATAATACCAAGAGTTTGGAATATATTTCTTAGCCAGGGTTCCCATGAAGCAAACAAACCAATATCAAATAGATTAAAGAATAAACCAGAAGAGTCTACCCATTTTAACCATTTGTTCATCCCCGCAACTGAGTCTTTATAATACCTGATGTGTTCATCCATGTGTAACGAGAATGTCAGCAACTGCACAGATTCTTCCCTGTTTGTGCAGTGGGCAATCTCGAGCACTTTTATCATATAGCACGTTAGCATGAGAACATAAATAAGTTTGTTGTGCAACCATAGACTTTGCAGTAGAATCTGCTATAGAGCCTATTGTGAGGGATAATTTTAATATCATTGTCTCTTGTATATTTACTCTGTGCCATAGAAAACAGAACAAAAACTTAACAAATGATGCCCATCCAGAAGGGTTAATGCCTTCTTGCAATGTTCCCTTTAACCTATGATGGAGGTTTAGAGACATGAACTAATGTTCTGTTTCTGACTGATTATGGGGCAGCAAAGATACTATTAAAATTTCTAGCCCACACTGACTCTTCATTTTTCATCTATCAAGGCTGCCTGTTATGAGGTTGGTTGAAAAATCCTTCATAAATAAAAGTATACCCCATGGGTGCACACGAGGCTCTTTCTTTTAATTCTATTATCCATAAATATATTACTTGGAATGGTGAAACTTGCAGCTTCTAGCCAACGGTCTGAGGTAAAGATCTCACAGGTTGAAAGAGTGCTATAATACCCTGGCACATAGATAGTTAGCAAGAAACTTCTTTGGGTGTTTTGGTACAATTCTAATTACAGCATTATTCTGCCAAGTGAAAGAGGTAGATGTTAGTAAGGAAAAATTAAGAGAAATAAGATTTTCATGGCAGAGAAGTCTTGATCCATGAACTTGGGGAAGTTGCCCATGTTTAGGATGCCATCGGAGGAGAAACTTCCCTGGTTAGCTTTACCTTAAAGTTTCCAAGGGGCGTACAGTTTCAAGAGTCTAGAGGGGCCCTTGAGCTGTGAGATGTGAACCTAAAGATCAGGGTCCCAAAGTTTTGCTGCAGTGTGGGTGGCAAGGGAAGTCTTTTTATAATGTCCTTTCCAAAAGATCCAATCCCCAAGTTTTAGATTGTGAAGGGTTTTTTTTTTTTTTCCGTGTCCGGCAATGGATCGCAACCCTCAGTGTCGCCCCCGTACCGGACCGGGACCGGCAATGGGATCACAACCCTCGGCGTTGCCCCCACGCCTCGCTCAGCCAGTGAGCGGGGAACCGGTCTGTATGTGGGATCCGAACCCTCGGCGGGAGCGCCACTGCACTTCCCAAGCGGCGCACTAGCGCAGTGCGCCACCGGGCCGGCCCCAAGGGTTTTTGATTATACTCGGTCAGTGGATCATAAATAGCTTCTCCTACCTGGTAAAAATGCATTTTGGCAGATTTATTCCAGAGAGCTATTCCTGGAGCAGACCTGGCCTCTAGACACGAGGGGCATCCTGTGGGGCATTAGTCATTGCCATAACTGCCTTTTTTTTTTTTTAAATCTTTTTCCATGTCCGGCAACGGATCGCAACCCTCAGTGTCGCCCCCGTACCGGACCGGGACCGGCAATGGGATCACAACCCTCGGCGTTGCCCCCACGCCTCGCTCAGCCAGTGAGCGGGGAACCGGTCTGTATGTGGGATCCGAACCCTCGGCGGGAGCGCCACTGCACTTCCCAAGCGGCGCACTAGCGCAGTGCGCCACCGGGCCGGCCCCAAGGGTTTTTGATTATACTCGGTCAGTGGATCATAAATAGCTTCTCCTACCTGGTAAAAATGCATTTTGGCAGATTTATTAAAGCCTTGCAGCATTTAGTCATACCAGAGTTTAGGACAGCTGGAGATATGTGAGGTTCCAATATAAGGGGCATAAGCCTTTCAGTAAATATTTCATAAGGTGTCAACTTATGTTTTCCAATGAAAGTAGATCTGATTGTCATAAAGCTACAATACTTTTGACAAAGGCAAATCAATCAATTAAGTTAGCTTTACCTAATGCTACTGCATCTGTAATACCTTATTTAACTGTTTTATAACTCATCCAGTGAAACAAATACCTCTGTCACTGGAGATTTTCCTCAGGAATGTCCCAAGAGAGAAACACATTTAAAAATAATCTTTTAGCTACTGTTATAGCATTGGCCTTCCTGCATGGGAAAGCTTCCATACAACCAGAAAACACACATTGAAAATGGCAATTGAATGACATCCCTCTTTAAATGTTTAAACAACACATCAGGCAGCAGAAATGTACCTAAAGTTTTGATTGTATTACCAGAATTATGGGTTTGACAAATCAAACATTGGTCATAAACCACTTTAGCAATTTTATAACAGTCACACCAATTTTTTTCATAATTCAGACATTTTATCTCTTCCATGATGAGTCATGGAGTGCAGAGCTTTTATCTTTTAAAAAAGTAAATAATTAATTTTAAGAATGTCAAAACTTTTAATAATAAAGCTTTAAGGACTCAGAAAGGACCAAGCAGCCATCCAGACTCTCCACAAGTTCACACTTAACAATGGATATATTTATATTTTTTTAAGTACCGATTTTGTTTTTCCAATTTAGGTGCATCACATTGTTTATCAAATGGGTTATCACAGGTAATTTGACTTGGATTATGGAGTTCATTCAAATTACATACCTTAACAATTTTGGTACAGTCTAACTTAGCGTGAAATTTGCCCAAAGTATTCCCTTGGTATTTAATTAATTCTTGTCTTGCTTGATGTTGGTTAGCAGTTTTATAAACCAGTTAGTTCTTTTTTTTTCCCCATTAGAGTTTAGGAAGCTTTTACTTAGTGAAATGATGTTGTGAAATGACATGATCTAAGGTTATCAGAAACCTGCACTTAGGGCCGGCCCGTGGCTCACTTGGGAGAGTGTGGTGCTGATAACACCAAGGCCGCGGGTTCGGATCCCTATATAGGGATGGCCGGTTGGCTCACTGGGTGAGCGTGGTGCTGACAACACCAAGTCAAGGGTTAAGATCCCCTTACCGGTCATCTTTTAAAAAAAGAAGAAAAAGAAAACTACACTTGACAGAGTCCTTCCCATCCTTTCCACGAACCTCCTTGAAGACACAACACTTTAGGATTATAATTGCCTGTAAAGAGCTTTAAGAAAAAGCATCAGAATTAAGCAATTAACTGTAGACAAAAAAACTTAAAATGGTTGTGACTAAAGATGCAATTGATAGGAAAAATTTGGTTATTTCTTTGACCTATGAAAATTTAACATAATAATCATAATTATAACTGGTAACATACCAAGACATATTAGAACTTTAGAAATTTTATACAATTTTGGAACATATATTAATAACATATCCATACAAATATAACTCAAAAAACAAAGGTTGAACATTGTTGTTTGTTTGACAATGCTTCCCATATAACAATGCATCAGATAAGCCTGTTTATTATCTCTCTTTTGAATGCCTTAGGAGCCAAGGTTAGTTTGAGGTCAGAAAGACTTAATATTGGTTTTGAAATTTGATTTTGGGAAGCCTGTCAATTATGTCAAACGTTTAAAACACTTGATCAAAATAGGATTACAGGGGGCCGGCCTGGTGGCGCATGCGCTAGTGCGCCGCTTGGGAAGCGCAGAGGCACTCCCGCCGAGGGTTCGGATCCCACATACAGACCAGTTCCTGCTCACTGGCTGAGTGAGGCGCGGGGGCAACACCGAGGGTTGCGATCCCGTTGCTGGTCCCGGTCCGGTACGGGGACGACACTGAGGGTTGCGATCCGTTGCCAGACACGGAAAAAGACAAAAAAAAAAAAAAAATAGGATTACAGATCCCTGTAAAATAATAGTCATTCTTTTAGCCAAAGTAAGATTTTTTTTTCCCTTTTTTTTTGTCTTTTTTACTGACCGGTAACGGGATCGCAACCCTTGGTGTTGCGCCCACACCGTGCTCAGCCAGTGAGCGGGAACTGGTCTCCACATGGGATCCGAACCCTCAGCAGGAGCACCGCCGTGCTCCCAAGCGGCGCACGCTCCAGTGCGCCACTGGGCCGGCCCCAAAGTAAGATTTTGAAAAGCAAAAACCTTTACTCTTATCAATAGAACAGGAAAATCTTGTTTAAAAGGAAAATACCAAATTTCATTTTTGTACCAGTGTACTGTTAACACTGAAGCTAATTTCAATAAAAACTTACACAAATCTATCCAATCTCAATTAGTTTTGACCACACAAAACAAGATTTCTATAAACTTTATATATTTATATTTCCAGTCATATCCATTTATTTATGTCCCTAACATTTCTTTCTATCCCTTTAATTTGAAATAAGCTTTAAATACCCTTTAACCTAGACAAAGAATTTCCTTTAATGAAAACCACATCACATTTCCATGCTTTTTATAGCCTTTACCAAAAACATATTCTACTTTCCTCACATCCTACTTTTCTTAAACATTCTATTCTTTATATAAAATTTTCTTTTATCTAGAAGTTTTAATTATATATATTACCTATTGTTTAACTCTTAGTAACCCTAATTTCCAGTGAAAAACCTAGGAAGCAAGCAATTTTGAACTGCTTTATATTAATATTCGTAGATAAAAACCATTTCCTAATTTCTTTCTTTCTTTTTTTTTTTTAGCCCTGCCAAGGGAAGACCTCAAAAATTAATTATAAACTCAGGTTTGTTACTCTTCATGGAAATCTTTAGTAAAAGGTGAAAGATTTATGTATACGATCTGAAGAAAAACCAGACTATTCCATTTCCTAATTTTTGAAAAGACATGTTTTCTTAATATTTTTTAATAGATTCAAATATATTTAGCTTTTTTATCTCACATAAAAGCAAAATGTCAAACATATAAACTTAAATATGTATAATAATTCATGTTTTAGTATTTTAACTTACTCAGAAATGACTCAAGGGTTTATGGTTACCTGTTACTTAACATAGCATGACTTTAAGATTTTAAACTACTGAAAAGAATTTTTGAAGCTATGACAATTTTTTTTTCCTTTTTGTCTTTTTTCATGTCCAGCAACGGACCGCAACCCTCAGTGTCGCGCCTGTACCAGACTGGGACCGGCAACGGGATCGCAACCCTCAGTGCTGTGCCCGCCCCTTGCTCAGCCAGTGAGTGGGAACCGGTCTGTATGTGGGATCTGAACCCTCGGCGGGAGCGCCACCATGCTCCCAAGCGGCACACTGTAGCAGTGCGCCACCGGGCCGGCCCGAAGCTATGACAATTTATAAGCATTTAGTCCATTCACATTTGTCTAATTTATTCATACCAAGCCAAACATTTATTAACCAGTATTAACTAAGGTCTTTGAGGCATTGAACATTGGTACTCTTTTCCTAGTTGTCCTGGGTCCCAAGTACCCATGTGGAATCCAGGACGGCCCAAGAACAGAAGCTACAAAGATAATGTCTGAAGGATATTGTCTCTCCCAGCACGGCCAGGAGGCATGCTGAGATAAGGAAGAGACCATATTGGGTTTCATCCCTAACAGGTGGCCCCTGCACTATGGACACAAAAGCCCCTTGACCTCACCATGCAACTTTCTAGACCCCAGAAATCTGAGATTTAAAATCAAAGACAAGCTGACAACAAGATGCAATGCTTTGGAGGAAGCCCAGCAGCCAATCCTCACAGCTTTTAGTCCACAAATTAAGCAGGCATCAAAAATATCACAAAAACAATTTTATGATCTTAAAACATCAGAGATACTATAAATTTGTTTTGATCAATAAACAAACCTAGGCAAAAATGTCTAATTTAAATCCTGAAAACATATTATTTTACCAACAATTTAAAAAACAGCCTCATTTCCTAAAGTCATGTGAACTTGAAAAGCATCCAGACCTATCCACTCAAGTGTGCATTATTTATAAGCCAATTTGGCACCATGCAGACGGCATGCAGACACATGTATAGACACACACATGTAGACACAACATACAGCTTACACCTGTATGATATGTTATGAACATAACCAGCGCCATTTTAGGCAAGGCCAAGCACAAAATGGCCCTAACCCCTCCCCACTTCCCTTTATGAAAAACCTCATGATTTCTGAGAAACAGAAACCCTTTTGCTTCTGCAAGGGCGCAGTCCTCCACTCTGGTTGCATAGCTTCTGCATTAGCATAACGCCTCTCCTTGATTGTATCAGCCAGCCCTTGGCACCCTACAGTCCATATAAGCTCTCCCATCCCCACAACTGGTGCTGTCCTCCACTTTGAGCACAGCCCCGGGCTGCCCTCCACTTTGAGTGCAGCCTGGCAGATTCTTTTCTTTTAATAAAGCTTGATCAGTACCCGGCATTTTGGCTCACTTTCTTTCATTTTGGTGCCACAACCCAGGAAGGGTCCAGGCCAGGACGTTGGATGATTCCCTCTCTTGGGTTGATTGGCCCTCCCGGCTGCCCTTCCTGGACCTGCCAAACTGGGTACCTCTGGGACTCTCCCCTTTTGCCATTTCATCAACACATCCAACATAGGCCTCAATTCAGTGTGAGTCAGTGGGTCTGTCCTACCTACTTCTACAGGTTCCTCTGACTACTCTCTATGACTACTGTCTACTTCCTGAAGACCAGGCACCTGGCTGAGGGAACCCCTCTCATGCCCCACAGCTATTGGAAGATGCTCCTCTAGCTGGTCAGTGGCTTTTCTCTCAAAAAGAAGGTGCACAGCAAAGAGGATGCTCTTTGTAGGCACTCTTCTTCTACTAGGACTGCCTGTTTCCTTTCTCACCCTCTACATGGGATCCTCACAATCCAAACCTCCGTGCTCTATGCCTCTGGGCTGTCTACAATCTCTTGGCCTCCAGGGAGACATTAAAATTCAAACATCTCATTACAATGGATCCCAGTGGCCACAAGATGGCACTCTTGATTTAGATACTCTCAGAGACCTAGACAGCTATTGTCTAGGCAAAAGCTGGAGAAATTCCTTATTGTTGTCACCAAAACGGCAAAAGCTGGAGAAATTCCTTATGTTCAAGCCTTTCCCACTTCTCCAATCATGTCCTTTTCTTTGTCAAAACTGTCCTATATCTCAAATTCTCCTAGCTCATGCTCGACCTCCTCTTCTGGACTTGGATCAATCTTCTGATCTGTCAGACCACTGTGCTCCCTGACCACCTGCTTATGCTCCAGATCCTTCACCAGCCCCTTCGCCTTTTTCCTCTTTTCCCCCTACCTGGTCTAAAGGCGCATGCTCTTGGCCACCCAACCCCTCTTTTTCTACCCCTTTGTCAGGTAACAACCCCACCTCAGCTCCAGTTCCTTTATATCCCCCTCTGTGAAGTGGCTGGGATGGGGGGAATTGTCCAAGTCCATGTCCCTTTTTCTCTTTTGGACCTTTCCCAAATTGAAAAATGACTGGGATCTTTCCAGTCCAACCTGGACACGTATCTTAAGGAATTCAGATATCTCACCCAGTCTTATGATCTCACTTGGCATGATATTTTTATGATTTTTCACTACTATTTTGTCCCCCAAGGACAGGGAGCAGGTCTGGATAATGGCCCAACAACAGGCAGATGAGGTACATGCTCAAAATAACAAGTGGCATGTGGGAGCCATTGCCATCCCTCATACGGACCCATATTGGGACTACCAGGCCAGCCATGGGGATTGGGATATCTGGGATAACATGATTACACACTTGATTTATGGCCTCCAAAAGGCTACTCACAAGTTGGTCAATTATGACAAGCTTAGAGATATCACACAGCGATACTCTGAAAATCCCAGCGTGTTCCTAACCTACCTCTCTGAGGCTTTACATAAATACACATGTATAGACCCAAACTCCCCTGCAGGCATGGCCCACTTACACTCTCATTTCGTTACCCAATCAGCCCCTGATATTCAAAAAGCAAACAAACAAAACTAAAAAAAACTTGAGGATGGTCCACATACAACCCAACAAGACCCCTCAATGCAGCTTTCAAGGTTTTTAACAATAGGGAGGAGGAGGAGGAGAAGAAAGATTGTTATAAAAGAGATCAGGCCAAACACCAGCTCCTGGCTAATGTCATCCATGGCTCACACACTCCAAAGCTGGCTGCCTCTAGGGGCAAGCCACCTGGAAATGGCTTCAAATGTGGTCAACTGGGCTACTGAGTATGGGCCTGTCCTAAACCCAGGTCCCCTCCCAAGCACTGTCCTCACTGCAAGCAGCTAGGTCACTGGGGGGTTGACTGTTCCACTCACCAGAGAGGGAGCAGTCCAGTCCCTAACCCACAAACTTTAGCTCTGTGGCCATCCCTACTGGAGCTTCTCAGCTTTGCCCAGGAGGAGGACTGATGATGCCCAGGACCTGAGGTCCCCACAGAGATCACCATGTGAGAGCCCAGGGTAAATCTCCTTGTAGCAGGTAAGCCAATCTCTTTTGTAATCGATACAGGGGCCACTTACTCTACCCTTCCTGAATATGCAGGGCCAACAACCCCATCCTCTATCACAATAGTAGGGGTCATGGGATCAGAATACCACACGCGGATCATTCAACCCCTTTCCTGCACCCTACATCACACCCAATTCACACACAAATTTTTAATAATGCCTCAATGCCCAGCCCCTTTACTGGGATGGGACATTCTTTCCAAATTCAAAGCTACCCTTACCCTAAACACTTTAACTCCAGCTACAATACTCCTGTTACAGGCCACCCCAGACCTAGCTCCTGAGGCTTCCACCTTCCACTTCCCTTTGGACAAAGTTAATCCCATAGTATGGGACACTTCTTCTCCCTCCATTGCTACACACCATTCCCCTAAACTTGTTAAGTTGTGAAACCCCTCTTTTTTCCCTAATGTCCCACAATACCCCATTGCTAACAAACACCTAATAGGCTTAACCCATCATACAAAAACTCCTTTCTTCTCATCTCTTACGGCCTACCCACTCACCTTTTAACACTCCCATCCTTTCAGTCATAAAGCCTAATGGCTCATACCATTTAGTACAGGACTGATACTGACATGCACCATTCCCAACAACTTACTTGGATAGTTTTGCCCCACGGATTTTGGGATAGCCCCCACTTCTTCTGCCAGGCCTTAGCTCAAGACTTATCTGAACTTTCTCCAACCTCTAGTACTTTAATACAATATGTGGATGAGCTCCTCCTTTGTAACCCCTCCTATGAGGATTCACAGGCCCACACTGTTGCTCTGCTTAATTTCCTGGCCTCCTGGGGATATCAAGTGTCCCCCAGCAAGGCTGAAATTTCTTCTTCAGTCACCCACTTGGGAGTCCACCTCACCCCCAAAACCGAGAAATAATGGTGAATCACAAGAGTTTAATCTCTGAACTCCCTACTCCTACCACAAAAGGTGAAATCCTTTCTTTCTTGGGGCTTGCAGGGTATCTTCACCTATGGGTTCCTAACTTTGGTGTGCTAGCGAAACCACTTTATGAGGCAGCCAAAGAGGATCCTGCCATTCCCTTAGGTCCTACAATGCCCATTCATTCTCCCTTCTAGTGATTAAAAGCCACTTACCTCACAGCCCCAGCTCTATCCCTCCCAAACCTATCTCATCCTTTTATCTTATATGTCACTGAAACCCAAAGATTGGTGGTCAGGGTTTTTTTTTTTTTTTTGTCTTTTTTCGTGTCTGGCAACAGATTGCAACCCTCAGTGTCATGCCCGTACTGGACCAGGACCGGCAACGGGATCGCAACCCTCGGTGTTGCGCCCGCACCTCGCTCAGCCAGTGAGCGGGAACCGGTCTGTATGTGGGATCCAAACCCTCGGCGGGAGCGCGGCCATGCTCCCAAGCGGCGCACTGTAGCAGTGTGCCACCGGGCCGGCCCCAGTGGTCAGGGTTTTAGGACAAGAAGCAGGAGATATTTTCTCCCCAGTTGCATACCTCTCTAAACAGCTAGACACCACAGCCTGGGGATGGGCCCCTGTTTATGGGCCTTGGCGGCAGCTGCTCTTTTAACACAAGAAAGCTCTAAATTAACTTTGGACAACAAACAGTCATTTATTCCCCACCCCCATCATCTTCAAAACCTTTTCAGCCATAAGGCCATGTCAATTCTTTCCCCTTCCCACCTACAACTTATCCACCTTACCTTCATTGAAATTTCCCAGTTCTCCTTTAAACCTTGCCCTCCCTTAAATCCAGCCACTCTCATCCCCAAACACTCTCAACCTTTAGAACACAATTGCATGGAGGCTTTAGACTCTTTCTCAATCCCTTTCCACAGATCTCCCTGAATCCCATTATGCGGCCCCAACATACATCTTTCATAGATGGGAGTGCCACCTCCATACCCCCCCCCGGGCGGGTTATGCCATAGTAAATCTAACACAAGCTATTGAGGCAGCCCCCCTCCCCCCTAACACCACTTCACAACAGACAGAACTCATTGCCCTCACCCATGCTCTCACTCTGGCAAGTAACAAACGACTCAATATATACATTGACTCTAAGTATGCTTACCATATCCTACACTCCTGTGTGGCCTTGTGGAAGGAGAGAGGATACATGACCACTCAAGGAGGGCCCATAAAAAATGGACATCTTATCAAGATACTTCTTGAGGCTGCACAACTCCCACAGGAGGTTGGGGTTATAAACTGCAGAGGACACCAAACCTCCAATGATGCCATAGCCCAGGGAAACAAACTGGCAGATCTAACCACAAAACAGGCTGCTCAATCACCAGGCCCCCACTCTTCCTCTCCTGCTCAGGTCCTTCTCATGGCCTCTATGCCCTTACCCCAATACACACCTCAAGAAATGCAACACCTCCAACAGTTGGGAGCACAGAGGAAGGACAACTGGTATACTCTCTCCTGTCGCTATGTCCTCCCTACCCACAAGCTGAGAAAATCCTTTTAGATTTCCATAATTCAGTTCATACAGGCTATGAACCCCTACTACACCTTCTCTAGCCCTTACATTACTCTCCCCACATGGCCAATTTACTTAAATCACTCAAAATTGTCCTTTGTGTACTTGTTGCTCCAATCAAGGTGGCCTCCAAGTTCAGTCCTTTCCCTCCCACCAGGCCAGAGGATACACTCCTGGCCAGGACTGAGAAATTGACTTTACTCACATGCCTCCCCACAAAAGGACATGCTATCTTCTCACCTTAGTAGATACCTTTTCAGGATGGATTGAGGCTTTTCCGTGCATTTCAGAGGATGCTACAGCAGTAATGCATGCTTTCACCTCTGAAATCATCCCTCATTTTGGCTTTCCCACCAGCCTCTAGTGTGTTAACAGCCTGGCACTCATTTCTCAGGTTACACAACTCACAGCACGGGCATTACATATCAAATGGGACTTACATATACCATATTGGCCTCAGTCATCAGGAAAAGTAGAAAAAGCCAATCACCTCATAAAAGCACACCTCACTAAGCTGTCCACAGAACTTCACCTCCCTTGGACCCAGCTTCTCCCTCTAGCACTCACTCGCTTGTGAGCTGCCCCCCCACAGACCCAGTGGCCTCAGCGCCTTTGAACTTATGTATAGTAGGCCCTTCACTGTCACACCTCTCCCTTCCAGCTCATCGCCTTTAGGCCAGTATCTCCCTACTCTTTCACTCATTAGGGATCTTCTTCGGAAACAAGCCAACCTTCTATTACCTCATTCTTTCCCCACCACTCCCTCAGATTTTAAACTGAGCCTGGGACAGCAAGTGTATATTAAAACCTGAATCCCAAAGCCCCTCTCACCATGCTGGGAAGCGCCTTATACAGCACTTCTCACCACCCCCACGGCAGTAAAGGTACTAGGAAAGGCCCCTTGGTATCACTTATCCTTGGTAAAACTAGCACCTGAGACTTTACCCAAAGAATCTGTTAACACCAAGCCAGAGGGGTCCCTCTGCTCAGCCTCCAACCCAACATCTCCTTACACTTCATCCATTTTAGGGCCCACAAAATTGAAAATCTCCAGGACCTCCACTCTTCCCCCAATCCCAGAAGAAGGATGATCTTTCCCCTGGTGATTATCCTCTCACTCTTGCAGGCCCACTTCACGTCCTTCACACAGGAGCTGCTCCAAGACTGGCCCTGACCTGCCACTCCAGTGTTGAAGACATCCTTGAGTGGGGAACTGAATTAGCCTGGCAGGGCGCCCTCTGTGATTACATCTCCAACGAGGTTACCCTCTTCTCCTTTTTCCTACTATGCATCCTCTCAACCTCTCAGCTCCTGAACACTTGCCTTTTCCCTTCCTCTTGCTTCCTTTCTTAACAGAGACATATGCCACACTCTGTCCACAGTGTATAATCAAAGTCTTGGTGAGTAGAAGGACACTTCCCAACCTCCTGGGTCAGCCACCCAGAATCCTCAGGGGAACCCTACAGGACACATTCACATCCCTGACATACGTTCCCACAACATGCTATGACCAGACAACTGCCACATCATGTTCTTACAGGGGTAAAAACTACTGGATAGTTGTTTCCAAAGGGGATTCTGCTGGAGTCCAGTGCCCCCACCTGGCAAAAATATTTCTGCTTCACCCAAAGCACTCTATAGTGATGGGGGAAGACTTTAGGAGTAAACACATTGGACCCCTGACCACGATGGGACTTATCCTTCTTCTTGATCCTCTTTTGGTGTTTCTCTAGTTTCTTACAGGAACGTATGCAGGCCTTCACCAATCAAAAGGTCACTGATTTCTTCATGGGAAGAGGATTTCAGCCCCTCAAAATCAGTGACCCTTCCCCAGAAGTATACAGCCTCCCTGCACGAAACCAATACCCCACCACCTAATTGTTTCACCCGCCAACATAATTTTTTTCCCCATATCTTTGCCCATCTCCAGCAGGAAGTAGCTTCAGAAGAATGAGACCTTCACCCATTTTCCCTTCTCCCTATACTTAAAAGGTGGGAATGATAGGTTCTGAACATACCTGGTGCCATTTTAGGCAAGGTCAAACAAAATATGGCCCCAATCCCTCC
The DNA here is from genome assembly GCF_000696425.1 of Galeopterus variegatus. Classification (NCBI taxonomy): domain Eukaryota; kingdom Metazoa; phylum Chordata; class Mammalia; order Dermoptera; family Cynocephalidae; genus Galeopterus; species Galeopterus variegatus. The sequence goes on along the minus strand of NW_007727849.1, from coordinate 31,894 downwards.
CCACTTCCCTTTCTGAGAAACCTCATGATTTCTGAGAAACAGAAACCCCTTCACTTCTGCAAGGGCGCATTCCTCCACCCTGGTCGAATAGCTTCTGTATTAGCATAATGCCCCTCCTTGATTGTGTCAGCCAGCCTTGGCGCCCTACCATCCATATAAGCTCTTCCACCTCCACACCTGGTGCTGTCCTCCACTTTGAGTGCAGCCCAGCAGATTCTTTTCCTTAATAAAGCTTGATTGGTACCCAGCATTTTGGCTCACTTTCTTTCAATGTATACATTCATACACTAAAAAAACACAGAAACTTTTAAAGATACAATATAAAACTCAGTAATTGAAAAAGGACAATTGGATTAAAATCATGTCTCTATATGAAACATGTTAAAGTTTGTTTGCCCTATGTGGTCAAAGCCTTCACCATGTTTTAGAGAAAGCAAGGTAGCTAATTTACATCTGAAAGCACAGAGAAAAAAAATGCGAGTTTTCCCCAAGGAATCTGAGGGTGCCAGAGAAGACACAGAGAAAATTTTGAAAAAATGGATGCCAAGAAAAAATAAAATCATAGAAATTCACCACAGTATTTTAGGAGGAGATACACAGATGAGCCTAGAAGAAAATTCAGTAGTCTGTCCAAAATAACCAGTTGAATGCCAGAAAGTTGTATTTTGGAGACTTACTTAGTTCAACAGGAGGTCTTTTTAACTTAGCTTCTGTTTCTTAGCTAAAATTATTGCGTTCAGGGCTGCTGAACAAATAGGGCAAAGAAAGTGTTCTCTATGCCTGGACTTAGCACAGGCAGCTCTGAAAAAAAGCCTACTTTACCTGAGGGCCTATTTTTTTATAAACATTTTTTCTGGCTTTTTTTTTTTTCTTTTTTAGGGGCAATAGCAACTGAGCCAAAAGGTTAGTAGATTCAATTTTTCTTATCAATTAGTCGCTTAAGCTTTTTATTTCCTTTTATAATGAGTCTTTTAAAAGAGGCAATAAAAATGTTGAAATCATTAGTAACTTTTACACATCAGTAGGCATCCCTAGATAAACCTAATTTGGGAGCCCTCAATTTTAAGTGGGCTGCTGTTTGTTTGCAAATTTCCACCATAATTTTAAATGATCTTTAGTCAGATTTCACCATGCAGTTTACTGCTTTTGAATGCATTTGAATGCATTTACTACTTCTGGGGCCTAAAACTTTTATGTGTAAAGGTAGGCATAGCTAGAAGGTGGAGAACTCAGTTCTTCAGAAATTAAGGATCACATTCTTATTTAAATCTTCACTTTGGCTCTGAGATCTCTTTGATCACCTTGGCCAAAAATTTTCCGTACCTAAGCACCCAAGAAAAAGCCAATCCAATCCTGGACCGGATCCAGTTTCTGTCTGTCTGGCCCAGTCAGCCATCTGAGGCCTATAACTGAATTCAGTCCAGTTAATTATTGTGTCCAATTCTATCCTGGACCCAGTCCAGTTTCTGTCTTGACTTCCAAACCTAGTCTGGATAAAAAAATTTGCTCAAACTTGGATAGCTCAAAACACACATCTGTGGAACTTCAGAATCTAAGAGAGAGAGAGAAAAAAAGAAAAAAGAAAACAAGAAAAAAACAAAACAAAACACAAAACCAGAATCCAAGAGAGAAGTTACCCATGATCCCCAGTTGCTGCAAGAGAGCGGTGGACGCAGTGGGTCCTTGTGGGCACCTTGCTTGGTTTTGAAAGAAAGTGAGCCGAGATGCTGGGTATCATTCGAACTTTATAAAAGGAAAAGAATCTGCCGGGCTGCACCCAAAGTGGACAGCAATCTGTGGCTACCCTCAAAATGGAGGACAGCACCAGGTGTGGGGGTGGAAGAGCTTATATGGATGGTAGGGCGCCAAGGGAAGAGCTTATATAGAACACCAAGTGTTGGCTGATACCATCTAGGAGGCACATTATGTTAATGTGGAAACTATGCACCCTTGAGGAAGCAAAAGGGTTTCTGTTTAAGTCACGAGGCTTCTTGTAAAGGGAAGGGGGAGGGGTTTGGTGCTGGTGTGGAAGACGAGGCTGGGGGCTATTTTATGCTCATTGTGTGCACAATGGAGCTGGTCATGTCCAAGATCCATCAGGTTCCTCAATGCTCCTGGCAGTCACTGGAAGCTCTACTTTGGATCCCACTTCTCTGAACTATCTGTTAAAAGAAAAACTTCAGACAAATTAAATTTAACAGAGTTTAATTTGAGCAAAGAACGATTTGGAATCAAGCAGCCCCCAAATCAGAACAGATTCACAGCAACTCCACCATTGCCATGTGGCTAGTTAGGATTTGTAGACAGAAAAAGGGAAGTGACATACAGAAAATGGAAATGAGGACAGAACAGTTGACTGCAATTGGCTGAGACTCAGCTATTTGCTACCAGAGTAGGTTACAGTCTGCTTGCACATTAGGTTAGATTATGAGAGTATGTTAGTCTGTTTATATATCAAGTTAGGTAACAGTTCACTGTGGCTGAAGAAACCTTTAAGCCAAACTTAATTTAACAGATACGAGTAGGTTACAGTCTGCTTGCACATTAGGTTAGATTATGAGAGTATGTTAGTCTGTTTATACATCAAGTTAGGTAACAGTTCACTGTGGCTGAAGAAACCTTTAAGCCAAACTTAATTTAACAGATAACAGTGCTGAGATTAATGCAGATATTGCAATTATGTGACAAAGACTTAAAGCAGGTATTGTACAAATGCTCCAACAAGCAATCATGCACACTCTTGAAATGAGTGGGAAGATAGAAAGTGTTAACAAAGAAATTGAAGACATAAAGATGAAGAAAAAGGAAAATTTAGAATAGAAAAATAAAATAAATAAAATAAAAAAAACTCATCAGATGGGCTTAAGAGAGGAGTAGAGATGAATTAGGAAAGAGTCAGTGAACTTGAAAATAGGATCAATAGAAATCATCCAATCTGAACAACAGAGAGAAAACAGTAAAACAATAAGCACATTTTCAGAGACATGTCGGAAGATACAAAAGGTCTAATATTCACATCATCAGGGTAACAGAAGTAGAGGAAAAAGATTGTGGTGTTAAAAAAATATCTGAAGAAATCATGACTGAAACCTTCAAAGGTTAGTGAAAGATATAAACCTACAGATTCAAGAACCTTAGTGAACCCCAAAAGGATAAATTAAAGAAATCTGTGCCCAGAGACATTATAATCAAATTGCTGGAAACTAATGACAAAAAAAATTTTTTTTTGAAGGCAGCTAGAGAAAGTCTATGCATTACCTAAAGGATTCAAATGAGTGCACATTTCTTATCAGAAAAATGGAGACCAGAATGAAGTGGCACAAAACTTCTAAAGTGCTGAAAGAAAAGATCTGTTAATGCAGACTCTATATCCAGTGAAAATATATTTTGTGAATAAGTATGAAATAAAGACATTCACAGATGAAGAAAGATTCAGTTGCCAGCAAACTGTTCTAAAAGAATTACTAAATAAAGTTTTTCAGAAAGAAAGGAAATGGTACTAGAAAGAAATTTGGAACATTAGGAATGAAGGAAGAATAACAAATGGTAAAATTCTGGTTAATATAATAACTATTCTTCTCCTCCTGAGTTGTTTAAAGTATATTTGACAGTTGAAAGCAAAAACTATAGCATTATCTTATGGGATTTTCAGTTTGGGTAGATGTAATATACAGACACCATAACATAAAAGGGCAGGATAAAGGAGTTTATGTAGTGGTAAGATTTCTCCCTTCCGTTGGAGTGGTAAAATATCAACTCTAAGTACATCCTGAAACTGTTATATGCATCGTAATCACTAGAGAAGGCATTAAAAACCTATACAAAAAGGTATAGTTAAAATCACAGTAGAAAATTAAAATGAAATACTAAAAAGTGTTCAAGTAACCCAGAAGAAGGTTGGAAAGGGAAAACAGAGGGACGAAAACAGAAGAAATGAACAGGAAACAAATAATAACATGATAGACCTAATTCTTGATATTGGTAAATTCTGTTTTGTCTCTTTTTTGCCTTAATCGGTCTTAAATGGAGTTTATCAATTTTATTAATCTTTTTAAAGACCCTACTTAATGATTTGTAATTTTTTCTATTGTTTTTCTATTTTCAATTTCATTGATTTCTACACTGATCTTATTGTTTCTTTCCTTCTACTTACATTATGTTTAGTTTGCTCTACTTTTTCTAGGTTCTTTTTTTGGCAGCTGGCAGGTATGAGGATCCAAAACCTTAACCTTGGGGTTATCAGCCCCATACTCTCCCAAGTAAGCTAGCTGGCCAGCCCTCTAGTCTCTTAAAGTGGAACTTAGGTCATTGATATTCAGCCTCTCTCTTTCAAATATAATTTTTAAAGCTGTAAATTGCCCTCTAAACACTGCTATAGCTGCAACACACAAATTTTAGTATGTTACTTTTTATTTTCGTTCAGTTTAAGATATTTTCTTTTCTTTTCTTTTTTTTTTTTTTGTCCTTTTTGAGACCGGCCGCACTGTGCTCAGCCAGTGAGCG
>NW_007727849.1:26225-26797 GCF_000696425.1 Galeopterus variegatus | reverse complement strand
GGGAGCGCTGCTGCGCTCCCAGCGCCGCACTCTCCCGAGTGCGCCACGGGCTCGGCCCGAGTTTAAGATATTTTCTAATTTCCCATATGATGTCTTCTTTGACCCATATACTATTTAGAAGTGTGTGGTTTAATTTCCAATATTTGGGGCTTTTCTAGATATATTTATTGATTCCTAATTTAATTTAGTTATGGTCAAAGAACATACACTGTAAGATTTCAATCTTTCAAAGTCTATTGAGAGATATGCCAACTTTGGTTTATTTTGGTGAATGTACCATGTGCAGTTGAAAAGAATGTATATTCTGGAATTGTTGGGTGTAGTGTTCTATAAATACTAATTAGGTTGAGATGATCTATAGCAGAGGTTAGCAAACTTTACTCATGAAGGGCCAGATAGTAAATATTTCAAGCTTTGCAAGCCATATGGTTTATTTTGTATCTACTTAATTCTGCACGAGAGATCATAGACAACCATAGACAATACATAAATGAATGAAAGTGGCTGTTTCCCAAACTTTATTTGTGGAATTTGTCCCGTAGACCACAGTTCAACACTTGGACTATTGTGGG
>NW_007727849.1:21588-25546 GCF_000696425.1 Galeopterus variegatus | reverse complement strand
GAGAGTGTCTGATCCCCAGTTCCATGCCCTGGGTCACCAAGTGGGTCCCAAGGCACTGGCAAGGTGTGCCTGGTTGTTGGAAGGGGGATCCAGTCCCCTTCTCAATGCCCAGGGTCCCAGGGCAGGCCCTGAGGCACAGGCACAGGGTGCCTAGTTCTGGGAGGTGGGCTCGGGTCCCAGGCTCCATACCCCGGGTCCCCGGGTGGGCCCTGAGATACTGGCATGGGAGTCCTGGTTGTGGGAGGGGAGTCTGGTACCCTTCTCCATGCCTCGTGTCCATGGGTAGACCCGAGGCACTGGTGCGGTGTGCCTGGTGGTAGGAGGGGGATCTGGTCCCCTTCTCCATGCCCTGGGTCCCAGGGCAGGTCCCGAGGCACTGGTACAGTGTGCCTGGTTGTGGGAGGGGAGTCTGGTACCCTTCTCCATGCCTCGTGTCCATGGGTAGACCCGAGGCACTGGTGCGGTGTGCCTGGTGGTAGGAGGGGGATCTGGTCCCCTTCTCCATGCCCTGGGTCCCAGGGCAGGTCCCGAGGCACTGGTACAGTGTGCCTGGTTGTGGGAGGGGGGTCCAGTCCCCTTCCCCATGCCCCAGTTTCCCGGGCAGGCCCCAAGGCGCTGGCATGGTATGCCTGGTTGTGGGGGGGGAGGTCCAGTCCCCTTCTCCCTGCCTCGGGCCCCTGGGCAGGACCCTGATGCGCTGTCCCAGAATGCCTGGTTGTGTGGGGGGTCTGGTCCCCAGCTCCTTACCCTGGGTCCATAGGTGGGCTCTGAGGTGCTGGCACAGTGTGCCTGGTTGTGGGAGGGGGGCCTGGTCTTCTTCTCTATGCTCCAGGTCCCAGGGCAGGCCCTGAGGTGCTGGCACAGGGTGCCTGGTTGTGGGAGTGGGGTCCAGTCCCTGGTTCCATACCCCAGGTCCTTGTGTGGGACCCAGGGCACTGGCACAGGGTGCCTGGCTGAGGGACGGGGGTCTGGTCCCCAGCTCCATACCCTGGGTCCCCTTGTGGGCCCTGGGGCACTGGTTCAGGGTGCCTGGTTGTGGGAGGGGGTTTGGTCCCCTTCTCCATGCTCCAGGTCCCAGGAAAGGCCCCGAGGTACTGGCATGGGGTGCCTGGTTGTGGGAGGGGGTTCCAGGCCCCAGCTCCATACCCTAGGACCCCTTGTGGGCCCCGGGGAACTGGTGCAGGGTAGCTGGTTGTGGGAGAGGGGGGTCTGGTCCCCTTCTCCATGCCCTGGGTCCCAGCACAGGCCCCAAGGCACTGGCACAGTGTACTGGGCTGTGGGAGGGGGGTCCAGTCCCCAGCTCCATACCCTGGGTCCCCTTGTGGGCCCCAGGGCACTAGCACAGGGTGCGTGGTTGTAGAAGGGGGATCCGGTCCCCAGCTTCATACCCCAGGTTCCTGGACTGGCCCCAAGGTGCTGGCATGGGGTGCCTGGTTGTGGGAGGTGGGTCTGGTCCCCTTCTCCTTGCTCTGGGTCCCAGCATGGGCCCCAAGGTGCTGGCTTGGTGTGCCTGGTTGTAGGAGGGGAGTCCAGTTTCCTTCTCCTTCCCCCAGGTCCCTGAGCGGGCCCTGAAGTGTTGGCACAGGGTGCCTGGTGTGGGAAGGGGGTCCAGTCCCGTTCTCCATGCCCTGGGTCCCAGTGCAGGCCCCAAGGGCACACGGTGCCTAGCTGTGGGAGGGGTTCTGGTCCCCTTCTCTATGCCTCAGGTCCTCGGGCAGACCCTGAGGTACTGGCGTTGTGTGCCTTGTTGTGGGAGGGAGGTCCAGTCCCCTTCTCCATTGCTTGGGCCCCCAGGTGGGGCCCTGAGGCACTGTCACAGCATGCCTAGTTGTGGGAAGGGGATCTGGTCCCTGGCTGCTAGCCTGGGTCCCTGGGCGGGCCCCTAGGCATTGGTGGTGTGCCGGTATGTGGAAGTGGGGTTCGGTCCTTGACTCCAATCATCAGGTTCTGGGTGGGGCCCTGAGGTGCTGGTGGTGTGAGTGGTTGTGGGTGGGGGTCCTGCCCCTGGCTCCAGACCTCATGTCCTCTGGTGGGCCCCAAGGCATTCATGGTATGCCTGGGCTAGAACTAAGTTTTTGTCCTTTGCTTGCTTCTAAAATGGGAACTTCCTGTGGGAACTAGTACTTGAGCTGTGGTTGAGGTAAATTGCTGCTTTACTGCAGTTTCCCTAGGGAAGGCTTTTTGTGCAGCTCAGGGTTTAATGGTTGACCTTATAGGTACTTCCAGCTCTCCAGATACTCGGGTTGTGCAGAAACTCTGATCTGGGCCTGAGTTTTTTCATCAATTGCACCCCATGCAATTCTGCATTCCTCATCAGTCTCCTCTGAGTGGTCCTGTGCTGATTGGGTGGCAGATTGACTGTCCTTGCTGTGCCCCAGTGTTCTACCGGTGGGCCTGTCTCCCCAACAGCCTATGCTGCAAACACTTCCCATGGGATGGGCCCTGCGCTGGTCCCTTGCGATGACTCACCAGCCTCTGAGTGGCTCCCCTTTTTCAGCTGTTCTGGCTCCTCACTTTTGCGAGGGTCCATGAGAACCCTGTTAGTGGTCTTGCTGTCCTGAGGGCCACCAAAGTCCTCTTCTCCCCTTCCGCTGCCGAGTGATTCCATCTAAAGGGCACAGCTGTGGCTTCTGCTGGCTCCTGCTCCATGAGCTCCAGCATTAAAGTGGCCACGGCCTGACACACTGAGAGCAGTTTTTTCTTTCTCTCTTCCTGGTTTCTCCAACCTTCATGAACTCTGTAGGTCTCTCCTCCTCTTCACCTGAGCTCCAGCGGCCCCAGCTTTGCTGACGTTACATTTTTATAGTTGTAAATTCATTGTTTTGTGGGAGAGAGTGACGCTGGGGACCATATATTCTGCCATCTTGACCAGAAGTCCACATAACTCTTTGAAAGTGGAGACTCTTTCCTGGCTGTGGTTAGACAAGGGCTGTAGTGACAGAAGCAAGGTCAAAGAGATGCTGCATTGTGCACCTACTTCTGTTAGTTTTGCTTAAGGTATTTTGAAGCTGTGATTTTAGGTGCATAAACATTTAGCAATTGTTGTTTCCTTGGTGTATTGACTGTTTCATCATTATGAATTTTCCCTCTGTTTCTAATAATATTTTGTCTTAAAGTCTACTCTGTCAAATATTGATATAGTCACTTCAGATTTTTTTTATTATAAGGACAGATAACATTAAATTTGCCATATTAACCATTTGTTTATTTGTTTGTTTAACTATTTATTTATATTGACAGTTGGCCGGTACTATATTAACCATATTAAAACAGTACAGTAGTGTTAAGTATATTCACATTATAGTCCAAGAGATCTCTAGAACGTTTTCATCTTACAAAACTGAAACTCTACCTGTTGAACACTGATTTCTCCTTTCTTCCCCCCAACTCTTTGCAACTATCTTTGTACTTTCTATTTCTATGATTTTGACTACTTTAGATACTTCATATGAATAGAGTCATACAGTATTTGTACTTTTGTGGCTGGTTTATTTCACTTAGTATCATATTCTTGAGGTTCATCCATGTTGTAGTAAATGAGAGGATTTCCTTTTTTTTAAAGGCAGCATAATATTCCACTGTACGTATATACCACATTTTCTTTTTCCATTCATCTGTCAATGAACATTTGGGGTTGCTTCCACCTCTTGGCTATTTTAAGTAATGCTGTGATGAACACATGAATATGCAAATATTTCATTAAGATCCTGCTTTTATGGGCCGGCCTGGTGGCACACTGGAGAGTGCGCCGCTTGGGAGCGCTGCAGCGCTCCCGCCGAGGGTTCGGATCCCATGTGGAGACCGGTTCCCGCTCACTGGTTGAGCATGGTGCGGGTGCAACACCGAGGGTTGTGATCCCGTTGCCGGTCCCCGGTACGGGCATGACACCGAGGGTTGCGATCCCGTTACCGGTCAGTAAAAAAGACAAAAAGGAATTAAAAAAAAAAAAAAAGATTTC
>NW_007727849.1:3834-20588 GCF_000696425.1 Galeopterus variegatus | reverse complement strand
AAAAAGGAATAAAAGGAATTAAAAAAAAAAAAAAAGATCCCGCTTTTAATTCTTTTGGATATATACACGGAAGTGGGATTTTCTTGCTGCGTCATATGGTAATTTTATTTCCAATTTTTTGAGGAACCTCTGTACTGTTTTCTGCAATGGCTGCACCATTTTAAATTCCCACCAGCAGTGTACAAGGGTTCCAATTTCTCCACACCTTCACTGGCAGTTTTTCACTCTTTTGAAGTGGTCGTTTTAATGGGCATAGGGTGATATCTCATTGTGGTTTTGGTTTGCATTTTTGTTATGATTTGTGATCCTGAACATCTTTTTGTATATTCACCAGCCAAATTAGATTTCCTATTCTTTCTCTTTGCTGGGTGTATTTCTTTACATCTTTTACTTTCTACCTATTTATGTCTTTATAGTTAAAGTTTGGGGTTTTTTTTTGTAGATAGTATGTAACCAGTTCTTGTTTTGGTTTTCGATCTAGTCTGATAATCTCTTTCTTTTAATTTGCATTCTTAGTGTATTTATATATAATTATTGGTGTTAGGATGTGATATCTCTGAGGTGTCAGAGGGCAGACTCTAGTAGGCAGCTAATGTCCACCTGTGGATGTTCATGTCCTAATCCTTGCAACCCATGAATATGTTACTTTCCATGGCAAAAGGGATTTTGCAGATGTGATTAAGGTAATTGACCTTTAAATGGCGGAGATTATTTTACATTGGATAATCTGGGTGGGCCCAACCTAATCACACAAGTCCTTAAAAGAGAACCTTCCCAGGCTGGGTCAGAGAGATGCGACCCAAGAAGGGAGACATATTTGAAGCATGAAAAGGAATTGACTCATAGTTGCTGGCTTTGAAGATGGAAGGAGGCCTACAGTCAAGGAATGAATCAGTGGCTTCTAGAAGCTGGAAATAACACGTTACAGCCAGCAAGAAATCAGGAAAGTCAGTCCTACAACTGCAAGGAACTGAATTCTGCCAACAACTAAGAAATGGATTCTCCCCTCCAGTCTCCAGAAAAGAACACAGCCTGTCAACACCTGGATTTTGGTCCAGTGAGACCTGTACAGGAATTCTGACCTCTGAACTTTGCAATAATACATTTGTGTTGTGTTAAGCCACTAAATTTGTAGTAATTTGTTATGGCAGCAATAGAAAACTTATACGACACATATTTGGGGGTTCACTGTTTCCAAGGATTCTTCCCTTCTGGAATTATGCCCCACCCCAACTTTCCAATTCTACTAACCTCAGACTCTGCTTTGTTTCCTTCAAGCCAGGCAGGCTGTGGCTTTCTGCAGCTGGAGCTGCTCGTGGATTGGGGATTGCCCTTGGGTAAAAAGACACAAACTCACAGATCTCAACAATTTCCCTTCATCTTTCAAGGGCGCTCTCCCGCCCCGCGTCCAGTTTCTGCCTTCTTTTGGTCAAACTCCAAGCCTTCAAATGATTTTTTAAAATTTTTTGCTCATATTTTATAATTATCTGAGGACAATTTTTCCACTATTACCAAAAGCTGAACCTCCTTGTACTCTTCAGCCTACTTTTACTTTTGCAATTTTCCAAAAGAAAAAAAGAAAAAGAAACAAGAAATGGTTGGTTGGGATGTCTTAACTTTTCTTATTCTCATCAATCTGAAGCCTAAAAATGAGTTGCCCTCCTTTACTATGGCACTTAAAATAAAATAAAATAAACAAAAAAGGGAATTTTCAAAACCTCTAGAGGGGGTCGGTATCTGGACCCCAGCCGCCGGGAGGGAAGGAAACCCTGCTCTCAGGTCTGTTCCACCACATGCAGTTCCCCACAGTTACCAGCAGGGGGAAAAAGTTGTTTTGTGTTTCCGATGGATCCCGGCGCCCCGCTGCTAATTCCCTGACCAGAGGGACGCAAGGGAGCAGCGCCGGGGAGATCTCGGTCAGTGCTGGGGGAAGCTGGCCTAGAGCGCTCACTCGGAGCGCGACGGCCCCGCGAAACAGAGCACGCACATCCCGAGCAGCCGTCTCCTTCGAGGCACGCGCATAGGATAACTTGGCTGCAACTCCCCGCTGACCGCTCAGCCCGGGACTCAGGGCGGCGGCCGCGGCGGCGCGGGCGGGAGGGGGACCCAGGTGTGGCGGCGCCGGGGGCCGCGGGGACCAGGTGAGCCCGCGCGCGGGTCCGAGCGTGGTCCAGGTGAGCGCACGCCCGAGGCCGCGGAGACCAGGTGAGCTCGCGCGCGGGTCCGCGGCGGATCCAGGGGGGTCGCGTCCGGCCACTCCGGGGTCCTGGTCGGAGTCCGGACTTAGGACTCAAGCAGGCAGTGGGCAAAACGGGTTGAAAGCAGAGCCGGGCGCCCTCGTGAGCAGGCCTGGGCACAGCGTGTCTTCAAGGGCCACTGCGGTCAGGGGATCGTTTAAAGCACCTGCTTCTACCAAGTGACTCCCAGAATTAACTGTAAAAATACATCATGCTAAGGAGACGGTGTGTGTGAGAGGAGGCGGGAAAGCTGAGCATTCATAATTCCCTTGCGGATTTTGGCTCAACCCTTTATTTTGTAACCAACCAGTTCTAGAGCCTGGCTCTGTGCCCCTGAGTTTCGAGTAACTGCGTGGGTAAATGATGAGCCGCAGACGGGGAGGGACAGCCCCCACCTGGGGCTGATTTAAGAGGAAGTCAGTGGATGCTGAAGCAGTGAGTCTGAGAAACTGGAAACGGAAAGCCAAGAACAGAGAGACAAGAAGCAAAGATATGGGCAGTCGGAACAGGAAACTGCATGGAAGCAGAGCCCGAGGGGTCCCACAGCTCGGTGCGGTGCTCGGGGGTGGGGGGCGATCGCTGGAGTCACAGCAGGTCACGGGTTAAGAATCCACTGGTTGTCACTGATGTTTTAAGGTTATCATGGTAGGAATAGAAACGTGTGGACAAGAAGTTTTGACAAATCATCATATAAAATGCAAGTATTTATTTGGATTCAGACATGAGTTGCAAGATGCTGTGTTTTTCTATATTCTGAGGAACAGTCAAAGAGGAATCTCTAGAAAAGCATTATGTGTAAACAGACTTTAGGACTGAAGTGTTGCAAAACAGTACAATGAATTATTTACTCTAGATCTCAGTAATCCTTTATTATGTGTAGCAGTACTCTAATTATATTTAAATGTGTTTCAAGAAGGCATCCATTTGTTTTCGACAGCTAACTACTAGTTTAAAACAGACAGGAATAGGAAATATTCTAATAATTTGAAATATGTGCAAAAGTCAAATAAAGCATTTGCCAAATTGTACATGAAAATGAGTAAAAAAAAAATAGTAGCTGAGTTCAGCTACTTTTCAAAGAAATATATTATTCTAGGATGCTGCTCTTTGTCCTGTTGTACTTGAGGGTGAGGGGAGGTTTGTCACTGCAGACTCACATTTGTGTGCCCGGGGCAGGTCTGCAATACCCGACAGTGCTTCCCCACTTATCAAGTTACCAGTTCTAGGGGCCTTCTATGCACACCTTGGAAAAAACAGCCTATTCTTGTGTTTTTAAACTTGCCTATTTTGCTTGGTGTTTTAAAAAAAAATTTTGGAAGGAGGAGGAAAAGTCAGGCTTCCCTTCCATGAGGAAAAAACAGCCTATTCTTGTGTTTTTAAACTTGCCTATTTTGCTTGGTGTTTTAAAAAAAATTTTTGGAAGGAGGAGGAAAAGTCAGGCTTCCCTTCCATGAGTCAGACATGGCAATAGAGCCTCAATTATTGGAGATGGATTGTTGGCTGATTGAGAAACAGGGTGGAGGACAGGGGTGGATATGATGACCTTATTTGAATTTTGCATTTATTTTATTTAGTTTAGTTATTTCTTCCTAAATGGTTAGGAGTTCAGAATAAGCGTTCAAGCTTAGTTTTGGCTGAAAGGTATTAAAAATATTTTCTCAGGCAGTGTTTATATGGGAGTATTAAAGAGCCTCTTAACATGTTCTTTTAAGCCCCCAGGAACTGATTCCTAGTACCCCAGAGGCAAGGTACTTGTCATTAAACCTTTAGCTTGAATCTTGCTTTAATATATAATTTACATGCTGCTTAATGACAGGGATACATTCTGAGAAATACATCTTTAGGTGATTTCGTTGCTGTTTGAACATCATAGAGGTACTTCTGCAAATCTAGACGGTATAGCCTACTACACACCTAGGCTATATGGTATAGCCTATGGCTCCTGGGCTACAAACCTGTACAGCATGTTACTATACTGAATACTGTAGGCAATTATAACACAATGGTAGGTATTTGTGTACCTAAACATAGAAAAGGTACAGTAAAAATACAATATAAAAGATAAAATGTGGTACCCCTGTATAGGGAACTTACTACGAATGGAGCTTGTGGGACTGGAAGTTGCTCTGGGTTAGTCAGTGAGTGAGTGGTGAGCGAATGGGAAGGCTTAGGACATTACTGTAACTGCTGTACACTTTATAAACACTGTACAGTTAGATTACACTAAATTTGTTTTAAAAATCAGTAATTGCGCTATGATGTTATAACAGTTATGACGTTACTACGCAATAGGAATTTTTGACCTACATTATATTCTTATGAGACCACCATTGTATATGCAGTTTGCTGAAAAGTTGAGCAGTGCATGACTATATTATTTTATATTGCTCTACTGGAACTTAGCAATTAATCAGAATATGTGCTATTAGCTATATTTTTGAAAAATACAATGCAACAGGAAATGTTGCATTGTGGGCTACGTAATTCCTTTTTTTAGTTGTTCACAGTTCAGACTGTGCCCACTGTGTTTTGGATAGAGGAAAAACCAAATAATCATTGCCTAGGTGAGATGGAGTGCTCTATTTTTTCTAATGTGTAAACATTCTGGAAGTAGGCAGTCCTTGGCTGGTGTGGAAGCTTCTCTATCACATCAGAGGCTCCTTCTCTCTTTCTTCTGTTATCCTCAGTGTGTAGTTCCCATCCGTCAGGGTTTTGAGATGACTGCTCATGTTCCAGTCGTCACACCCACATTCTAGGCAGGAGGAAAGAGGAAAAGGAGAAGATAGCCGAATAAGATTTACCCACTTCAACTTAATTTTTTTTTTTTGGTGGCTGGCCAGCATGGAGAATTGAACCCTTGACCTTGGTGTAACAAGACTGTGTTCTAACCAACTGAGCTAAATGGCCAGCCGCTTCCATTTAAATTTTGTGGTAAATTGTCTGCAAAGATGGGTGCCAGTAATTCCTGTGTGCTCATGTTGCTTTTCCTATCAAGGGATGGAATCTGTTTCTCTTTTCCTTAAGTCAGGACTGGCCCTGTGACTTATCTTGACCAACAGAATGTATTGGAAGGCCTTGCGTAAGGCCTTGTTAGTTCTGTTTTTGCCCTCTTGGGTTCCAGGAACCATTTAAAGAAGCATAGAGTAGACTACTGAATAGTGGACAACCATGTGAAGAGAGGCCTAACCAGACTTCAGCTATTCCTGCTGCGCCAGCTGAGGTGTCAGTCACGTGTGTGAAGCCATCTTGGGTGGGCCAGCCCTAGCCAGGCTCTGGTTGACATGAGGTGGAATACAAGAACCACTGAGCTGAGCCCTCCCAACTTATAGAATTGTCATTGCTGAATTATGCTGAAACATAATTAATTGGCCCCCTGCTTCCAAATGTCAGGGTGGCCAAGAGGTGAAGTTGGGCCTCACCTTGCCAGCCTCACTGGGCCCTTTGCCACACTGGACATGTTAGAAATCTGTTACTATAGATGAAGGGGATGGCTGTCTGGGGGGCAGGGGAGGAGAGGAGCAGATGGCCACAGTTGCCAGTCCCTTGGTGGCAGTTTGGGACAGGAAAGACATCTCTTGGACTCCAGGAGCAATTGTTACCCTTGTGCTTTCACATTAATGGGAATGGGCAACTCCCCCTGGGCTGTGCTCCTGTGTTCTGCCTTAGCTCTTCTTCCTCTGCTCCGAAGCTTCTGCTGCCTCAGTGTTTCTGTGCCTGCATGACCTCAAGCTGCCCCTGGGCCCTCTCTGTGCATACAGTGAGCTCCCAGCTTGCTGCCAGGTGGCCTAGCGCCTGCTCTCAGAGAAGTTGGAATGGATCCTGCTCCGAAGCTTCTGCTGCCTCAGTGTTTCTGTGCCTGCATGACCTCAAGCTGCCCCTGGCCCCTCTCTGTGCATACAGTGAGCTCCCAGCTTGCTGCCAGGTGGCCTAGCGCCTGCTCTCAGAGAAGTTGGAATGGATCGGCTGATCATCCGGCCAGGCTACTGCAAAGGTCACCTCTGTGCTCTGGGTTGGCTGCATAGCCCTTAACCAGTCAGCTCTGGCAGAAGAGGGACATGGCTCTGTGAGGGTTTTGACAATAACAGGGGCTGTGACATGTGCATACTCCCTTGGAGGGCACCATGAATGTGGCAGTGAAATTTCTCTCCGAGTTTCGTGAGCAGTAATGAGGCAGGGAGATGGTGTGACATGGTGGATTTGCCTTCAGCTCTGAAAGAACTGGATCAAGTCCTGGCTATACACTTCTTGGCTGTGTGACTTTGAGAAGACTTTATGGGAATTTGCCTCAGTTTTTTCATCTGTAAAACGGGGCTAATAATAGCCATTTCATAAGGTTATTGTAAAGAATAAATGAGAGAGTGCATGTAAAACACATAGTGTGTGCTCACTAAACGTAGCTATTACTGCTACTGTTTTGTTTTAATTTACGTAAGCAACCATGTGCCTCCTTTGTGGAATCAATGTTTCTTGAAAAATTAGCTATCAATCAAGTGATATTTTTCCATAGATGTCTGTATTAGTCTATTTCTGTTGCTTATAACAGAAATACCTGAAAAATGGGTAATTGGTAAAGAAGCAATATTTATTGCTTACAGTTTCAGAGGCTGGAAAGTCCACAGTCCAGGGAGCGCATCTGGTAAGGGCCTTGTTCTTGGTGGTGGCTTTACAGCGACGCAGAGTATCATGTGGCGAATATGGCAGGAGTAGAGAGAGACGAACCTCCTCACACACTCTCCTTTTAAAGCCATCAGAACCATGCCTGTTATCACCGTTAAACCATCAATGGATTAACCCATTCACTAGGACAGGTCCGTCCTCATGGTCTAAGCAGCTCTTCAAAGCCCCGCCTTTCAATGACCTTAATAGGATTTCCTGCCCTTTTAACACTGTCACAGTGGGGGCTAAGTTTCTAATACCTGGAGCTTCAGGGGAAGTTCCCTAACAATGTCTGTCATAAAATTGAGAATTCTTTCCTACTGAAAAGTTTATTTCTAATGATGTGACTACATTAAGAAACTTCTTTTAAAATACTGCAAATTTTTTTCAAAAACAAAAACAAAAAAACCACCTTTTTTCAAAATTGTGAATTGAGAAGAAAATTGTCTGGTAATACTCTAAGGTAACCAAAAGTTTCCCTATGTTGTATATACCTGTTTTTGTTGTGTCTAGGGTGAGCAGGGAGGTTGGGGGTCTCAGAGTGTGGCGTGCTTCTCTATCTACCAGGCCACACGACCACCCAGTATAGGGTGGGACTTTGACTGCTTGGGGCGAGGCAAGGGCAGCTTGAGAGAAACACCAGTGATGTCTGGGTGTTTTTGAAGACACACTTTCAGTTCATTCAAGCCTGTTCTCTAACCCAAGGTAAGAGTGGTCTTCCATGTGGGGAGGGTTTTTAAAAATCTTTGTAAAGTGGATTCTCTCATAATTGCTTATTTAATAGTTATGGTCAGGGATGTTACAAGTTATTGATGCATTTATTTGATACTTCTTATAGGTGTTTAGAGTGAGGATAGGTTTGCCATTCTGCTTATGATATACCTTTAAAATTACTGCTTGCATAAAATATTATATTATATATATATGTTACTTTCATACAGACATATGCCTCACAGAGAACTTTTTATCCTTTCTAGACTATACAGCACTATACAAATGTAGATGTCACTCTCACTCTTTATGTTGGACGCACCCTTAGTTGGTTGTGACATTTCTTTTTATAACATCTGAGGGACAGGTGGCACCACATGTAGAAACTGATGATTTTGTGAGCCCGAGGCTGGCATGAATTTACAACCTCTGGGTAGAGAATATGCTCACATCTCAGGTCAGTCTGTCAATATGAGGCAAGAAAAACAATATGTTGTCCTAAAACAACTCATTTTTACTTATTTATAAACTAACCTACTCTGTAAAAGTTCAGAGAGGACAGGAGGGTGTGAAACTTCCCTTCCTTCCACTCCCCAGAAATGGGCACCTGCCACTGAGGGTCTCTCATCCTCTATGCAGCCTTTTTTAAAGCATTAACTAACACACATATGCATATCTTGTTTCTATTCTAACACAAGTGGTGTCACACTGTTGTATTGTTGTGCCATCTTTTTTTACGTATCTCTAGGTCTTGACTGTGTTCTCATGCAGCTTATATAGCTCCATCTCATTTTTAAAAACTGTTCTATTGTATCCCTGTGTCAGGCAGGACCATGATTGACCATCCCACATGACAATCATTTCCAAATGGGTTGTGTCTAAAGCTAAACACTTCACTAGATTTTTTTCAGTTCCAGAAAAAGGCATGCCCATCGTAACAAGTGCAACAAAGTAGAGATGTGTTAAGACAAATGCAGTAATTTACTCTGCCTCTATTTGTACCCTTTGAGGTACAATCTGAACAGTTTGACTTGTAACCTTCTCCATCTTTCTCTCTGCTCAAATGTGTGTGTGGTGTGTGTGTGGAAATGTACGTGGGCTTTTTTCCTTATTTTTTTTTGTTCAAAAATAGGCTGCTTCTTTATATATTTCTATTATTTTCTTTTATTCCTCTCCCTCTAAACAATACATCACTGGTGTATTTCTAGATACATATGTATAAATGTAACTTTCTCTTTTTCATGGCTGTATAATATTACTTGGCACAGATGTCATAATTTAGTCAGCCATTCCTCTAATGTGAATATTTAGGATGTTTCCAGTTTTATTTTCCTTTTCCATTATAAACAATGCTGGTGCTCTTATTCCTATAAGAGAAATTCCCCAAAGTGGAATTCCTGGGTCAAAGATGATGCATGTTTTTAATTTTAATGGATGTTGGCAGATTGTTTTCCAAAAGACTGTAAAGATTCATACTCCCACCAGCAATGTCTGAGCTGTGTGTATTTCATGACCTCTTCATGAGTGCTATATGCTAGCAGTCTTTAAAATGCTTACCTATCTGTTGGTGCTGTTTTGATTTGCATTGCTCTTACAGCTAGTGGTGCTGGACATCTTCTCGTAGACACACAGGTTAGTTGTTCATATCCTTTGGCCATGTTTCTAATGGGCTTACATGTGGTGGTCTTTAAAAGGTCACCTTTGAAGGCTAGAATAGGACACAGCAGAATGGAGTAGGCAGTGCAGGCACCAGATTAATGGTGGACAGGCTGTAGGGTCCTGTCCTCTGGGCAGCTACCACCATCAATAGGATGGTGATGCCCATCGTTAGCACCTTCTCTCCCTATCTGTGTTCCTGGGTCACATCCAGGCCCTCTGGGTTGCACAACTTCAGGGGTCGTGTTCTCATGGCAAATGAACAGGGAGTGGTGATTCCCACAGACTCCCGCAGATTGTGCCTCCTAGAGCTGTGCATCGCCAGGACCCTGGTCCTGCTTTAGCAACAGCACTTGCACGGTGGCATGGTAACCTCTGTGCATGTGTTTGTTTGCCATCTTTTCAGACTGTGGGCTTGCTTTGATTTTCCAGTGCTTAGTATAGTGCCTGGCACATATTGGGCCTCCAAAGCATTTGCTGGTTGAGTGAATAAAAGTGTCTGCAAGAGCTGGCAGTTCTCAGAAGGTGGGTGAAGGACCTGATGCATGTGTGCATGTGCACGCAAGTGTGTGTAGAAATGTCAGGTGCTGGGACTGGCTTCAGGAGCTTCCTCCAGGAAGCTCAGCCCAAGCATGGACAGCTGCCCAGCAGGCTGGAGCCCTTTTCCTCCACCCCTTTCCCTCCACATCACAGCCTCCAAGGCCTCTCTCTGCTGTTCCTTCTCCCTCTGACTTGGTGTAGGAGTTGCTGTCCTTCTCTGAAAATTCCCTCCCACCTACAGCTCAAGGGGCCTCTTTACACAAGGGCAAGGGGACCATGAGAGATGAGGCCAATTATTCTCCATAATATTACTCCCTAGGAATATGGGGTCAGCAGACTAACATTTGACATGTGTGTGGTTAGGAAGGAACTTGCCTAACCCCGAAGACAGAGCTCAGAAAACTCATGACCAACTACGAATGATTAAAGGGTCTAAGCGTGTGTGCGCGCGTGTGTGTGGTGTGTGCCTGGGCGGGGCTGCAGGGTGAAGAGGCGGGGCCTGGGCATCAGAAATTAGATGGACAACAAAAGCCAGACAGGATAACATTTCACTCATTTACTCAATTTCTTCTGTTCTGTTTTTTCATGCAATAGATTTCAAACAGGTTCAGGACTCTCAACCTTTTTGAGGTCAAGAAATTCTCTGAGAGTCTGGTAAAAGCTATGGACATATTCTTTCACAAAAGCTCCCTTTATGTACACAAAGGCTTGCATATAATTTGAGGCGCTTCACCAATCCCGAGACCTCTATGTTCCTTGACTCTTTGCCTATAGCCTCAGAGAAGGAAAGATATCCTAGAGGAATCTGATTGATTAAAGGACTGTTACCACATTATAATTACTTTTCCCCCCAAAAGCTAATTAAAGCCCCCACAAAGCACCGAGATTTACTTAGTCAGGTTGAGTCACGATGCAACAGAAAAGGAGGATGGGATAGAAGCATCTGTTGCCAGAAGCACATGAATGCCAGGTGAAGATTAGAAAAAAACCTTATAAGAAAGATAAAGGCATAGTTTTCACTTTGAACGTGAAAAACATCTGCCCTGCACAGAAGCACGGGGCCAAAGTTAATGCAACAAAAGCAGACAGAAAGAGTTCAGAACTATAATCACAGGCATTTAGAGCTCTGGGGACTTTTTAGGAGGTGCAGTGTGCATTTACCCTCAAGGAGTTCTTGTACAGCTGATGTAGCTGAGAGCCTTCTACAAAGGTGATTGGGGGAAGTGGTGCCTCTCCTTCCCTTGAGGGGCTGTGATTTCCACCCTGAGGTTTTCTAAAAGTGCTTGCGCTCTCAGGCATTGGCTGTGAGTACAAATCTTCTCATGGACACCATTTCCCTGGGATTTGCTGATTTTCTTTTCCCAACTGCTAGATTTCTAGGTTGATAAATGTCAATCCTTTACATCCACATGACCTGTATTTTTGAACAGAAATCTTTCCACAAATTTTCCCCATGTTTTGACCTCTCCAAACTGAATGGACTGTTTTGTTTTGGAGGGGGTAGGAGGTGAGCCCACACCCACTGGTTGATGCCCTGGGAGGGAGCGCATGTGACCTCAGGAGAGTTCCAAGTGCTGGCCTATTTTCTTGTCTGCCTCCTCCTCACAGAAGTGCAGAGGAGAATGGAGAGGCAGACCTGAAGGTAGTTTAATGTGGTTGCTTTTCCTTCAAAATTAATTAATGAGTTACAAGCAGAAGCGAACTTTTCCCGCAATGCACAACACTTTCTCAAAGGCCGGAAAAACTCCCCCTCTTCCTTTTTCTCTGCCGTAATCTGCATCCTTTGATTTTCCAGTGGCATCCCAAACATTGTCTGTTTCTGTGTCCCTAACACCATACGGTTCTTCAGCCTCCTCTCCCACCTTCCTGACATTGAAGTTGCTACACTATGCAGGAGATGCATCCTCCTGTGTCCAGGTTTTATCCGAGGTCTCTTGTTCGCTGAGTGCACTTTTGCCGATGTAGAGACTACAGTTCCTCCACGGCTCCCTTGACATTTTACCTTTTGACTGAATTCTAAGCACAGGTGATATCTGAAAATTAGATTTTGAGTTTTCTGAGGTCGAGAGTCTTGTAGGTGCTGGGCCAGTGATTAAGCTGTTGACTTAGCTGCAAACCCATCCTGCCCTGCTCTGTGCTATGGTGCTGGGGTGGCGAGTCTGCAAACCTCATTTCTGCTTTTCCAGTAAGGCTCTGTCAATGGGGGGTGCTGGATGGAAACTGCAAGGCTGCCCGAGGGAGAATGCACCTACTAGCCTTGCCTGCCCCGCTTGTGGTTCCTGTGTGCATCAGCCCAATAATCAACCCTGGCAGAGATAGTTCCTGTTTGTAGATTTTCCAAAATTTGCAAAGTCAGTCTCATCATGCCCCTCTGAAAGATACAGCGCCAACTAGCTGGTGCCTCCTCAGAGATCTGAGTCCCAGACCCACTGGGCTCTTGTCCAAGCCCAGACAGTGTGACCAACTGGCCAGTGCCCTCTCCTCAAAGGTCTGTGTCCCTGTTCTGGATACAGTCTCTCTGAGAAGCTCAGAAACACCAGCACCAGTGGAAGTAGTTTGCCTTCTTGTATCTAAGGAAACTAGTCTTCCCTTTCTGGAAAACTTTCCCATGAAATGTCTCATGAACTGAAATTCTCTATAGCATTTTATTTTCTGAATAATGTCTTGGCCCATAAGTTGAATCATTGAGGTAAGAATGATGGATAGAAAAGGGTAACAACATCCTTGGACTCTTTCCTTGCTCAGGGGAGCCCCACATCTGCAGCAGTAGAGTCATTTGCTGTCCTCAGGCGAACCCCTGGTTCTGTAATAACCATTAGACACAGTTGCATAAGTATAATGCAGTCACGAAAGTCTCTTCCTCAGCCATGCACTGGCTTACACTTTACACACAGCTGGTAAAAACGTGACACCTTGGAGAGCCTGGAAAAGATTAGATTGTTTTCCCCAGGCACCAAAGGTTCTATTTTTTTTAAAAAAATGGGTACCTATAGCATAAGAATATGCAATAAGAGTCAAGATGTCCTTTTTTTTTTTTTCTGCTTAAAATCAAGGATATGTGCTCCACTTAAGAGGACACTGGCAAGCAACAGCACAAAGACCCATTTCATCAGCCTTATACAACTGCCCAAGAGAAAGAATACTTTGAAATACATTCATCTGAGAACTCCACACATTGTCCAACAACTCCATGGTCTGGTGATTCTTGTCATGACTCACTTTGAAATGGAAAGTCATTTTTCAGAAAATATACAGCTTGGTCAGACATGTTTGTTCATTGAAATCTTTTGCCTTAGCTGAGCACTGAACTCATCTTTCTCTGAAAACTTCTTCCTCCTCTGCAACTTCTCTCTCCAGAGCAGGGCCGTGGTCAGTGACTTGAACGATAGAAGTATGAACCTGCTAAGAATTTGACGGGCTGCCCTTTTGTGATGTCCTATAATGCTGATACCTTCTCTTGGTTTTGGTTTCCTCTCTAGCAGATCCTGAGACAAAGGCTCTGTTGCAGGCCATTTCTTTGGGAGGTGATTCCAGGAGAGGGGACAGTGAGATAGAGAAGGAGTGAAGTCAGTTCTGTGGATAGCAGGGCTCAATTCTGTCCAGACCTGAGAGAAGTACACTGGACACCTCTCAACTGTCTGCTGTAGGTGGAGGCTGGGTCATTTCTCCATAGGCTCCCAATGCCCATCGGTTGAAGCCTACCCAGGTTGTTCACTGTTTTGCCTTTGTGGGTTGCAGTAGAGTGGGACTCTGTGGGAATGTGGAAAGACACGGCACAAGCTGGGGGTGGGGGATGCCATCACAGCTCACATGGCAATGTCTCCCGCAGTGGAGGTTCCCATCAGAAGGGGTGGCTGGGATGCACATGATCACAGGGGTGAGCAGCTGACTTTGGAGCTAGACCACCTTGGATCAGGCCCCTAGCTCTACTGCTGATTAGCTAGGAGATCTTGGGCAAGTAACCAATGTCACTTTCCTCGTCAGTATAATGGAGGTGATAGTAGTACTTACCTAGTGGAGTGCTGTGGTCAGTGAAGATTAGCCATGGTTACCCAACAACATTCCCCTAGTCTAAATTGTGTGCCCTCTTCCTTTTATCTTTTAAGGTGGGCATGACTTCTCCATGTTTCCCTGTTTCTTTCTCTAGGGAACTGTGGAAGCCTGTGCCAGCCCACACTGTTGAAGCCCACCTTCTCTCTCCTGTTGCCTACTTCAGGGTCTTGAGTCTAACTTCCTCTCTGAGGACTCCCCCACATGGTCTCCCTTCTTTTTCTTTCCTGTGCTTCCCTGCCTTCCTGCCCTGTCTTTGGGGTGCAGAGGGGCTGTGGAGCTCGAGTCCTCACTGTGCTCTCCTGCTGCTGCTGGCTGCAGACCCGTGAGGCCGGTATCACTGTACATCCTTGAAAAATTCACTGCAACCCTCCGTACTTTCTTGCAAGTGCTGATGTAAGCATTTCTCTGCCAGAATTAGATAATATTCTAACATCGCCAGTACTTAGATTAATTGACACTTTTGGTGACACTGTAAATATAGATAAGCTGAAGTAGTTTACTGAGTGTCAGCATTCAGGGGTCTAATTTTTCCAAATTGACTACAACCACTCTAGAGCTTACTTACTGCTATGAAAATGTGTCACATCTCTTGGCAAACATGGATGTTTTTCTTTTTCAGGTAATAAGATAATTTTTCCCTGGGCTAACAGGATGCTCGGAACTAAATTCTGTGTTCCAGTATAACAATTATCCTTCACTGATGTTTTCTGATATAGTTATCTTTCCCTCCAGATAATTAATTCTTATTTTAGTTGTCCTAATATATAGGTATTTTATTGTAAGCAGACTTCCATCCTCTTAGAAGTAAGCAGTGTGTACATAGAAAATGATGCATGAATTATTAGAAATGTCATTGCCCCATGAAAATATACCGTTTATTTTGGTTGGTCATTCCTGAATATAGCATCTTTCAAAGCCAGGATTTCTAAAACTTGTTACATGAAGTGTTGGTGGTTTCCATTCTGTTATTGGTTAATCATTCAGAGGATGTGTGGTATTTCAGTTAGGATGTTTTTGGTAGCAGCTGATGAAAATCCAATCTAATGCATGGGCTTGAACGTTAGAGGAGATTCACTGGGTTGTATGACACAGCGCTTGGTGGACTCCAGGTGTGGTTTGATCAGTGTTCTGGTTCTGTCTCTATTTCTCTCAAGTTTCTCCTGCTGTAGCTCTGCTCTGCATCGGCCTTTTCTTCAGACTGCGTCCTCTCAGCAGTGGCAGGGCTGCCAACTGCCTCTGACAAAGACCCTGTGCTTTACTCTGGCTGGGCCATACTCTCTCTGCAGAAACACATTCTTGAACTTGGCACCACACAAGGGAAAATGGGTGCCCTGATTGGGCTAACTAGTCAGGTCCCCCCAAAACTGGGGAGCACGGGAGTAGCCAACCCCACACAAAGCCCAGATGCTGTGCAGTAGAGGTGGCATGGAGTGGAAGACAGGGAGGAAGGTCTGTGCTCACTTCATCTGGCTAGGCTGATGAAAGAGAGCAAGGGAAGGACTCTGGCTACTGTAGACTATAGAGCTAAGTGTATACACAGTATTTTTGTTTGGGATGGACAATGCCAGGTTGGGCTTTGATGCGACTTGTAAGCTCTGTGAGAACACTCTCACTTTGTGGTAAGCCTCCAGATAGGATCTGCTTTGTGATTCCTCTAGAATGGTGTAGGTGGAAAGCTTTCTGCAATGATATTCCTTATTTATGAGTATAAAGTTTCTCCACCAGAGATTTGCCGTTTTATAGGATACCTCAGCCAATCAGTAGCTGATTTGAGATTTGAGTTCAGCTCATCAAGAGAAGGGAAGGTGGGTTCTGCATGCCCAAGGTGCAAACAGGGCTCTGCTCAGTGTGTCCTCTAATCACTTTACACCAGAAAGACCCTTAAAAAAATTAATATACTTCTACAAAGAGACTTCAAAAAAGGTTCTGAACACTTTTTCCTCTTGATTAACCAAGAAATATTCTATTCCAATTCATTTTAGAAAACAACCGTTTTTCTTCCCGAGTACCTATATATGTCTGAAGTGAGTGGTTAATAGAGGATTCTCAGAATTTTCAGGAGAAAAGAAACCCTGGGAGTGCACACACACATATACACACACATACACCCAGACGCTCAAGACCATTGCTTTTATCACCAGCATCCTTTGCACTGCTGAACTAAACGGGGACAATGGCCTTGTAGAATGCCTTGTTGTTGAAAACTGCACGTGGTTTTCAATTTCCACTTGTGGAGCTACGGCTTGGCAATATGCCTCAACATAGGCAGCACTAGGTTCAAGAGTAAAATGATCCAGGGTACATATTGGCCAGTGAGACTGGAACATGGCCCAGGGGACAACCATTGCCACTTCTCTACCCTGACTCAGATGGCCTCAGAGCCTGTCTGCTGCCTGCGGGGACAACGTGCCTGCATCTCACCAGGGCTCAGAGCAGAGAAGTAGGAACCTTGGTGGCTTTGTCCTCCTTAAAAAGGAAAACCAGGCCAAGGTGGCCTGAGGCTCTTTTTACAAAAGGAAAGGCACTTTGTAGTTTAGGTGTTGCTGTCAGCTTTTTAGTAGTTACTGTCAACTGCTTAACACCTCTCCCTACTTGCATTCACTTCTACCTAGAAAAGCAGGAACAGGAACATCCAAAAGGCCATTTGTTGAATCTGGTGTGTTTGGGGAGATGGCACAAGACAAGTGAATGAACCAGGACGGTTTCTTGTCCTGAGAAACATTGCTGCACGTCCATGCTATGGGAGAACTCCCGTCTGTATATATCCAGTTCGTGGTGGCATGTGCAGGTGCTTATGTGAGCTCAGCCACAGGTAAGCCAGGGAGGACAAGGGGAGGACTAGGAAGGGCACGGGGGTGGGAAGCCAGACCAGCTAGAAGGCTCACCCTCAAGGGACTGGCC
>NW_007727849.1:2226-3543 GCF_000696425.1 Galeopterus variegatus | reverse complement strand
AGGAAGGGCACGGGGGTGGGAAGCCAGACCAGCTAGAAGGCTCACCCTCAAGGGACTGGCCAACCATTCAAACTACAAGGTTCAAAGTGTTATGGGTAGCTCTGGATTAATCTGGCTGGGACATGAACTGACTCTAGGTTGAGGCTCTGGTTCTTGGGTTGGAGCCTGTTGACCAGAGCCCTGAGACAGAAGCCCCATCATATGAATGTTACGAATGCTGGCATTTCTAGGAAGACTCACCTGTGGCCCACAAGCTGCTGTTCTATGAGTAGCTGGTCTGGTTTCAGGCTTCATTTGCATACGAATAGAGAGTAGGGCTGTAAATATAGGTGCTGCCTTTGAGTGAGTTAATTTGGAAGAAGCTGGGGTTTGGTCCATAGTTGCAGAGCTTCAGCGACTCCTGCTTAGAGGCGCTTGGTAAGGCAAAAACTGTGAGGGCAGCTGTATATGGTTGTACAGTTTCTGCACTGCACAAAAGCTCATGACCAAGGGGTGGGGTGGGGGCTGAAATCCAGCCAGTGTTCTATACCTCAATCACACCCCTGGGCACATGTCTGGGTCTATGCAGACGGGATTCCTCTTTATAATTTGTATAGAGTCAGTGTGGTTGAGTGGTTGCCCTGAGAACAAACACTAATCCATGAGCTCTTCCAGGACAGACACTTGATATTTTACCATTATCATGAATGGCAGTTGGATTTTGTAAAATACTGTTTCTGTTTATGAAATGATCATACATTTGCTTTCTCTTTCATTTTAATAATATGGTGGATTACACTGATGATTTTAATATGTTAAATCAACCTGGCATTCTTGTGCTAAACCCACTTATTCATGATGTATTATCTTTTGTATATATTTTTGTATTTGATTTGCTAGCAGTTTGTTGAGGATTTTTGCATCTAAGTTCATGAGGGCTGGGGTTTTTTTGTAGTTTTCTCTTATTGTTATGCCTTCATTAGTTTTTTGGTATCAAAGTTATACAGGCCTCATAAAGTGATTTAGGCAATGTTCTCTTCTGTTTTTAGAAACTGTTTGTCTTAGTTTGATGTTATTTTTTCCTTAAAAGTTTGATAGAATTCACCAGAGAAACCAGCTGGATCTGGAATTTTCTTTGTGGGAAGGTTTTTGATAGTATATTCAATTTCTTTAATAACTATTAGGGTTAGTAACATTTTTTTGCTCTTATGTAAGTTTTATTTTTCAAGGAATTATTCCATTTCATCTGAAGAGTCAGATTTATTGGCATAAAGTTACTCATAATATTGCCTTATGATTCTTTCAGTGTCTGCAGGGTCTGTAGTGGTGTCCCTGATT
>NW_007727849.1:0-845 GCF_000696425.1 Galeopterus variegatus | reverse complement strand
AGATATTTTAGTTTATTTCTTTTACCAAATTTAGGGACATTTTGACCATTATTTCTCAAAAAGCTTTTACTTTTTCTTTAATCTTTCTCCTCTCCTTCTGGAACTCTAATTATATGTGTGTTCATGCCTTTTGATATTGTCCCACAGTGACTGAGAGTCTGTGTTTTTAAATTCTTTTTTTCTTTCTTCAGATTGAATTATATAAATTAATCTTTTTTTCAAAATCACAGGTTCTTTCTTCTGTCATCTCTAATATGCTGTTAAACCCATCTAGTGAATTCTTTCTTCCAGATGTTGTAATTTTTTTTTTCCTTTTTGTCTTTTTTACTGACCGGTAACGGGATTGCAACCCTCAGTGTTGTGCCTGCACCGGGGACCGGCAACAGGATCGCAACCCTCGGTGTTGCGCCCGCACTGCGCTCAGCCAGTGAGCGGGAACCGGTCTCCACATGGGATCCGAACCCTCAGCGGGAGCGCCGCTGCGCTCCCAAGCGGCGCACTCTCCAGTGCGCCACCGGGCCGGCCCCAGATGTTGTAATTTTGAGATTGGTTATTCTTTATTCCTGTTTTTCTGCAGAGATTTCCTATCTGTCCATTCATTATGAGCTTATTTTCTTCTGCACCCTTGAACTTAGTTTTATTTGCTACCTTAAAAATTTTCATGTGCTAAATCCAACATGTTTGTTACAGTAAGATCAGTCTCCATTGATTGCCTTTTTTTCTTGCACATGGGATACCATTTCCTGTTTGCATGTATGTGTGTGTCTAGTGTTTTTTGTTGTACTCTGGACATTGTTAACAAGATGTCATATAGGATATGGTTTCTGTTATGGTTCCTCTGAAGA
>NW_007727848.1:362400-362971 GCF_000696425.1 Galeopterus variegatus | reverse complement strand
CTCACAGTCAAAAACAATGTCCAGTAGAAGTCTTTAAAGCAATGTTCTACCCTCTTAAAAATATTTCTAGAATGCCATTAAAAATGTGTGAGAAATACCCTCACCCATCCAATGCCAAAGGATGGACACAGAGACATGAGGTACAGTGAAGTGAGACTTTAATTACAGACTTGCAAGGTTCAGGTGTGTGAAGGGCAGGCACACAGAAAGGGGCTGTAGCAAACAGTTTATTCCCTAGCATGCAAGTCCCTTCCCCCACTTCCTCACTGTCTGAGAGTGCTACAGGGTGCACAATCTTCCCATATGACATCTAAGATTACCCCATTTTATTAGCCCCTTGTAAGAAATGTCTTTGTCCAAGGGCTCAGGACAAGCCTGCAAAAAGGCCACTTAAACCCTGTGAAAGGAGAAACACTAGGGAATGAAGAGAAGAATAAAGGGCTATTAACTAATTACCATCTCGAAGAGAGCTCTATCTGTTTAAGTAAACAAGGCTAGTAACTCATTACTATCTCAAGGAGAATGTTATCTACTCAGAGACCCCCCAGGAATGGGCTGGACCAGTCAGACA
>NW_007727848.1:359379-360951 GCF_000696425.1 Galeopterus variegatus | reverse complement strand
CCTTTTAAAATTAAAACAAAACAAAACATAAACACAACCAGTTTCACCCCTAAAAAAAAAAAAGTAATGCACTAGTATCACCAAATACCCCGTTACTGGTTATAAATAATTTTATTTTGTTACAGTTGTTTGGAAGCAGGACATAAAGAAATTCTAACCATTATAATTGGACAATATGCATCCCTGTAATAGGTTCCCCTCTAATATTTTTTTTCTTGATATTTAGTTGTTAAAGAAACTAGGTCATCTTTCTGTAGAGTTGTTCCACAGTATGGATTTTCCTGATTCTGCCTTAGTGGTGTAGTTTAACATGATCTTCTGTCCTGTATTTCTTGCAGATTGCTTATTAGCTGTAGACACTTGATCAGTTTCAGTCTGACTATTTTGGCAAAGTCACTTCTTTGGTGGTGTGCTGTGCTCTACCAAGAAGAAGCACAGCACATTTCATTGTCTTCTTTTTGTGATGTTACCCACCTTTGGCAATCAATCTCAAAATGCACTAATTCATTATGATTTGTAAAATAGTGACCTTTGTGTCTTTTTTCTCAGTTATTAAGTGAAACATTTTTCTTTAAAGAAAAATCTTTCCTCATTTGGCATGGAGTTATTCAGTGGTGTGATTCCTATACAGGAAAACAGGAAATGCATGATTCTTTCCCTTAGATTACCAGTTTTCAAAATAATGAGGTGTATCTCTAGCATCCTCCAATAGTGAACAAATCTTTTTTTTTTTTTTAAAGCATTGTAGTGAGCTCATGGAGTTAAACATATTTGATGGGTTTTATTTAGTCCTTTGCAGTTATTATTGTTAGTAATATACAAAATGTTCTATCTTTAAGTTCGCTTTGAGTTCTTTTGACATGACCTCCCTGCTATCTTCTTTGATAAGACACTCTAACTTCATTTTGTACATTTTCCCCACAGACCTGGATTGAACTATTTCTCCAAGGAGCTTTGGATCTGTTGTTTGGAAGGGTCTTTGGAGATTACAATCTAGGTTCTTGGATTTTTATTATTATTATTTTATTATATAAAGGTCTAGTATTGTGACTAGACTTTTCAGTGGACAGAGCTAAAATTAAAACACAGTTAGTTCATACTAGTACTTGCAATTCAAATTCAGGGCAGAGTTCTTACTGTAAGATTCGGCACTCCATGTCCTTTTCCCGTGTGGAGAATCCTGATTTGCCAATCCTTACATTAGCATGTTTTCTGTCATTTTTATTTTCTGAAGCTCATTCTCTATAGATTTCTTAATAATTGGTCATGAGAACACTGTTCCTTCAATTCTTTCATACTAAAAAGAATTTTCCTGTGCCCTTTGTGCAGAAAAGTAAGTTTGGCTGGATATGAAATACTTGGCACACATTTTCTGTTTTTAGTGACTTAAATATGTTACTCCATTGTCTTCTGAGACAGGGTGTTGCTGTCTGAATGTATAGTGACAGTAAGACATTTTTTTAACGAGGAACTTGGTCTTTTTGCATGATGACCAGATTTTTTTTTTCTTTTTAAATACAGAATTTTTATTTTTTAACTACAGTAGATTTACTAGAATATGTCTCATTGTTG
>NW_007727848.1:358481-358773 GCF_000696425.1 Galeopterus variegatus | reverse complement strand
AAGGGATAAAGTGTATACAACACAATGCACAAACCATAAGTGTCTCATTTGGTGAGTAACTACCAAAACATGATTTAAAACAGTTGCATATTTCTCAATTTATTTACTTCGCATCTCTATGAAAAGACAACCATTATTCCAATTTCTATCAACATAGATTAATTTTGTATACACTTAGGCATCACATAAATGGATTCATATGGCATGTATAATTTTAACTCTGGTTTCTTTCACTTATATTGTTTTTGAGATTCATTCATGTTATTGATATATCAGCAATTTTTTTTTTTAA
>NW_007727848.1:354874-357834 GCF_000696425.1 Galeopterus variegatus | reverse complement strand
GTTGGTTTATCCATTCTCATGTTGATGGACATCTGGGTATCCACTTTGGTGTTATTGACAGGGCTATTGTGAACTTTCTTGTACAAGTCTTTTTGTGTATATGTTTTTCATTTCTCTTGGAAATAATACCTGGGGGTAGATTTTCTTAGTCATATGATACATATATGTTTAACTTTATAAGAAAATGTCAAACATTTCTCCAAAATGGTTTACCATTTTACACTCTCAACAGCAATGTATGAGAATTTCAGTTGTTCTATATTCTCACCAACATTTATTGTCAGTCTTTTTTGATTTAACCCAACTCCTTTGGTGGTGAAATAGCATATTATTGGGGTCTTAATTTTTATTTCTTTGGTAAACAATGATGTTTAACACATGTTCATGGGTTTAGTCTCCCTTAAAATATTTTACTCAGGTTTCTTTTTTTGTGGTTTCTCTTGATGAGTTGTAAGAGTTCTTTACATATTCTGAGTATGCCCTTTACCAGATATGTGTAGTGAGAATATTTTCTCCTGTGGTTGCCTTTTTATTTCCCTAATGGTGTGTATTAATAAAAAGAATCTTCAGGCCTGCTGCTGGAGTTCTGCAGAATGGCAGGGCTAACATCCATCAGGGCCTTGCTGCATGTTCCAGTCCACCTTCCTCCATGGGCCCAGCCTCAAGCTCCCGCCACGCCAAACAGGAGCCTTGTGCCATGGGCCAAGCACCCAGGTCGCAGCTCTGAGGGCAGCTAGGGGATTGCACCATGCCGGGCAGGACATGCCCCGAGATGGACAGGAGCTGCAGCCACATCAGCTGAAGGTATGCTATGGCAGGACACCCTGATCACCAGCCTGAACACCGCCACGATCTTGAGTGAGTGGACAGCAAAGGTGACCCTTGTACCATGTCTGCCAGGTGGAGCTGCAGGAGGCCTTCCACCTGGTGGTCAGGACAAGGATGAACGGATCATCATTCATGTTTTCCCTGGCATCCCCGAGCAGCCAGGCAGGCCTTGTCCGGGGGCTGACAAATCCCACTACTGCTGCGGAGCCAGAAAACAGAGGAAACTGTACTGCCAAAGGCATCTTGTATGACAAGCGCGTTAACAGGAGAGCCTACTGCAGCCAATGCAGCGAGAGGACAAGGGGCCTGGCCAGGCAGGGCTGCAGGTGCATCAACTGCAGACTGCTGGTCCCTAAGCACTGCCACGTCTTTGTCCCGCTGACCTGCAGAAGCCATGGATTCTGTCATGCCTTCCCAAGAATCTCCAGTAAAGGACAAGAACTGCGACATGGACCTTCCTTCCCAGGTTACTGATGGAATTGCTTATATTTCTTCAACCTGGAAACATGACAACATTAAAGATGATTCTGAGGACCTCAAGCCAGTTGTCTATGGCATGGACGGCATTAAAATCTTTCAGAGCCTTGGGCTGCAGGGCTTCAACCTGATCAGTGTCATCAGGCACAGAGCTACACCAAGGTCCCCTTGGTGCAGCTGAAGAACAGCACATCTATGTCACAAAGGTGGTGAAGAGGACCTGGAGCATAACAACAAGGACATCGACTGGGTACAGAAAAGCACGTGCTGGGCAGGCGTTCAGCCACCCCTTCGCAGTTGGTTTACACTCCTGCTTCCAGACAACATGTCGGTTGTTCCTGGTGACAGAGTACTTCAGTGGGGGAGCGGGGACCTCATGTTCCACATGCAGGGACAGAGATTCTAGCTGCTGAGATTTGCATCACTCTCAACTTCTCACACGATTGAGGGATTATTTACCTGGAGCTGGACAAAGTCCTGCTTGAGGCCGACGGACACATCAAACTGAGTGACTATGGCAGGTGCAAGGAAGGCCTGTCCCTGGGGACACAACGTGCACTTTCTGTGGAACCCCGAATTACATCGCCCCAGAAATCCTGTGGGGAGAGTAGTACAGGTTCAGCTGGACTGGTGGGCGCTGCGGCACATCGTGTTTGAGGTGATGGCCTGCCACTCTCCTTTTGACTTCATCACCGACAACCCCGACAAGAACACAGACTACCTTTTCCAAGCTATTCCCGATTCCTCTCCTTCAAAGCCTCCCGTCTTTCAAAAGGATTATTAAATAAGACCCCAGAGAGAGGCTTGGCTGCGGCCACAGACTGGGTTTCCCAATGTTGAGTCTCACGTCTTCTTCCGCAGCACAGACCAGGAACTGCTGGAGAAGAAGCGACCCTCCCTCCGTTTCAGCCGCAGGTGACAATGACGCGGTCCGGACGGCCAGCGAGTTCGTGCAGCTGACCCCGAGGACTGAGAAGTCAACCCGTACTGCTGTGCAGAGAGGAGTCCTTGTGAGGTCGCCTGCATCCCCGACGTGGACACACCTGCGAATGCCCCTTCAACCTTAGCCACAACCACAGCGTCTGCATGCCAGGCTGGGCACAAGGCTCTGAGCGTGGCTGAGAGGGACGCTTGTCGCCGAGACCGAGCAGGGAAGCCTCTGCGCCTGCTTCGCGGAGAACCCGCCGTGACCCTGACCAAGGGAGACTCACTTTCAAAGGTGCACATTTTGCACAGGATCAGAACTCGATACACTGACCTGCTCCGCCAGGAAAGTTAGTGTGTAATATCTTGACGTATAAAATATACCAGTGAGAAATAATAATAGTAATTTTTATTTTGCTAAAGATCAGTTTATCAACGTTTTTCTTTTATGGTCAGTGCTTCTTGTGCCTTGTATAAGAAATCTTTGCCTAGCCCAAGGATGTGAAGATTTTTTCCCTCTGTTTTCTCTTAGAAGCCTTATGTTTATCTTTTACTTTGGAATAATTTTTTCTTTCAGGTGATGATTTTTTTTTTTTTTTACATACAGATACCCAGTTGTTCTAGCACCATTTGATAAAAAGACTTTCCTTTCCCCATTGAATTGGCTTGCCACCTTTGTCAAAAATTCAGTGACTTTATCTGCACTAGTCTCTTTCCAGATCCTTACACAA
>NW_007727848.1:353510-354715 GCF_000696425.1 Galeopterus variegatus | reverse complement strand
TATGTTTATCTTTTACTTTGGAATAATTTTTTCTTTCAGGTGATGATTTTTTTTTTTTTTTTTTACATACAGATACCCAGTTGTTCTAGCACCATTTGATAAAAAGACTTTCCTTTCCCCATTGAATTGGCTTGGCACCTTTGTCAAAAATTCAGTGACTTTATCTGCACTAGTCTCTTTCCAGATCCTTACACAAATACAGTATTCTATTACCATAGCTTTAAAATAACTCTTGAAATCAGGTAGTATGTCACTATTTTAGGTGCTTTGTATTTCCACGTAAACTCTAGAATCAGCATTCTTTCTAAAATCTTTTGACTGGGATTGGTACAATAATTTGGGGCAAATGGATCTTAACAATATTGAGCCTTCCAACCCAAGAGTATATTATCGTATATCATACCTTTCCATTTATTCAGACTTTCTTTAACATCTCTCAGCATTGTTTTCTAGTTTTCACACATTTGATTTGGTTTATTATTGTACATTGGATGCTTTGTGATGGTAATGCAAATTACATTGTTTTAAAATTAGTTTTTCCAGTAGTCTCTTAAGAAACACAAAAGATTTTTTAAATATCTGTGTTGTATCTTAAATTAACTTACCAAATTCTTGGTAAATTTACTTTTTTGATCTAATAGGTTTTGTTTTGGTTATATAATAAGATTCCATAGGGTTTTCTATATATGCAATCACATTATATATATATAGTAATAGTTTTATTTATTCTTATCAATTTTTTTTTCTTCACTAGTTAGGCTTTTTAGTTCAGTGCTGAACAGAATTGAGAAGAGCAGACATTCTTGTTTTATTCCTGAACAAAGGGGAAACCATCAAATGCCACTGAGTATGATGTTATGTGACCTTAGCTGTAGGTTTGTTGTAGATGCCATTTATCTCATAATGTAAGTTTACTTCTATTCTTAGCTTGTAGACAGTTTTTCCTTTTTGTAGTAATGAATTGATGTTTGTTTTTTCTCAGGTTCTCTTTTTGCACTTATTGAAATTGTCATATCAGATTTTCTTCTTTACTCCATTAATGCGGCAAATTGCATTGATTGCTTTTCAAATGTTAAAACTACTTTGTATTATTGGGATGAACCCCAGTTGGTCATGAGGTATTATTATGGTCATGAGGTATATATTATTATGCATTTCAGAAATTGCTGCATTTTATTTGTTAATGTTTTATTAATGATTTTTTT
>NW_007727848.1:345108-352577 GCF_000696425.1 Galeopterus variegatus | reverse complement strand
TTTTTTTAAGTTATATTCATGAGGGATATTGGTCTATACATTTTTTTCTTTCATGATATCTTTTTTAGTTTTTTGCATCAACATCAAGATAAAGCTGGCTTCATAAAATGAGTTGGGACATGTAGTTTCCTCCCGTTTTGTGAAAGAATTACTATAAGATTGGCTTTATTTTTCCATCAAATGTTTGTTAATTCACATGTGAAACAATCTGGCCCAGAAATATATGGGGAGTGGAGATAGTTCTGATTACAGTTTATTAAGAATAACTTCCTATTTATTGAAAATAATTTTATTAAAAATAATTAAAATTTTTAAAATTGATATGAGGTATTTATATTTTCTATTTTTTCTTTTGTTGGTTTTAGAGAGTTTTATTGTTTAAGGAATTGGTCCATTTCATCTAAGGTGCCAAACATATTGGCATAAATTGTTCATAATATCTTTGTATTATCAGGTTAAGCCTGTGTGATCTATAATGATGACTCTCCCTTCATCCTTGGTATTGGTAATTTGTATTTTCTCTCTTTTTTATTTTCAGTCTTGATTGGGGTTTATCAATTTTATTAAACTTGTCTGAAAACCAACTTCTACTTTGTTGATTGTCTGTAAGGTTTAGTTTCTATTTCTTTGTTTTGTGCTCTTTTTATTATTTTCATTCTTCTACCAAGTTGGATTTTATTTGCTCCTCTCCATTATTGATTTTACACCTTTCTTTCTACTATAGGCATTTTAAAGCTCCAAATTTCCCTGTAAGTACTGCTTCATTTGCATCCTACACATTTTGAATTTTTTAAATTTATTTATTTTTGATTATACGTATTTATGGAGTACAAAGTTGATTATCAGTATTTGTGTACAGTATGTGATGATCAAATCAGTATTATTAGCGTGTTCATCATTACAAACCTTAATTACTCTTTGTGTCCACATTTTGATAGTTTCTGTTTTTCATTTTTATTGTTTGAAATATTTTCTAATTTTTTAAGATTTCTTTTTTGATCTGTGGGTTATATATAATAGTTTCACTTAATTTCCAAATTGGAGATTTCCAATATGAGTTTTGTTTTTTCATTATTTAATAGCACTGTGCTCAGGGAACATACTTTGGATAATTTCAGTCCTTTGAAATTTTTTGAGACTTGTTTTATGACTCAGCATATGGTCTATGTTGATGAATATTTCACATATTCTCTATATACCATTGTTTATAGCCCAGAATAGAACTGGGCTCTTTACAACAAAGTGGGGTGAGGACCTTGCTGGTCACTCACCTGCTCCCTCAGCTGCTGTGTTTTCCTTCCTCAGAAGCACAGAAGATCAGTGTTTCAGGACTTGCCTGAGACACTGGCCACCTCGGACTGCTGGTCACTCAAGACTGCTGCGATTGGAGATTGTGGAGGACTTGTGCTAGTTGCACTTTCTTCTAGATTTTTCAGAGTTTTAGTCTGTATCAGATTAAATCACCAGAAACAACCCAGCATACTTGAAGTTCCTGTCAGCTTCCCTGTCCTCAGAAACGCCTTCACTGAGTTCAGGTTCAAAGTGGCATCTCAGTTTATATTGAGGATCTGTGTTTAAAAAAAAAAATTAGCCACTGAGAATTTTCTGTATTCTCTGTATTGTTAGATTTGTACTGACAACAATTAATATCTCTTATTTAGAGAATGATATAAAAAAATTTCTCCTAGAAGTTAGAATCAGGAAAGCATGGTGGTGGTTTTGTCTTCTCCAGATGGTTTTCACCTGCTTTCCTTTTTCAAAGATGAGTGCTATAGCCCTTTGTTTCCACTACTATATTTACAAAAAAGAGTTCAAAATGCANAGATGAGTGCTATAGCCCTTTGTTTCCACTACTATATTTACAAAAAAGAGTTCAAAATGCATCCAATTATAGAACTTCTCCCTGGTATCTGAGAAAACACTCTCTTTTTAAAAGAATTATTTTGACTGACACATTTTATATTATCAAAGTTGTAAGATTCAGTCTTTCATAATAAAATGATTCTAAATAAATATAAATATAAATAAATATAATAAATAATAAATATAAACAAACACCTCAGAAGCACAGAAGATCAGTGTTTCAGGACTTGCCTGAGACACTGGCCACCTCGGACTGCTGGTCACTCAAGACTGCTGCGATTGGAGATTGTGGAGGACTTGTGCTAGTTGCACTTTCTTCTAGATTTTTCAGAGTTTTAGTCTGTATCAGATTAAATCACCAGAAACAACCCAGCATACTTGAAGTTCCTGTCAGCTTCCCTGTCCTCAGAAACGCCTTCACTGAGTTCAGGTTCAAAGTGGCATCTCAGTTTATATTGAGGATCTGTGTTTAAAAAAAAAAATTAGCCACTGAGAATTTTCTGTATTCTCTGTATTGTTAGATTTGTACTGACAACAATTAATATCTCTTATTTAGAGAATGATATAAAAAAATTTCTCCTAGAAGTTAGAATCAGGAAAGCATGGTGGTGGTTTTGTCTTCTCCAGATGGTTTTCACCTGCTTTCCTTTTTCAAAGATGAGTGCTATAGCCCTTTGTTTCCACTACTATATTTACAAAAAAGAGTTCAAAATGCACCCAATTATAGAACTTCTCCCTGGTATCTGAGAAAACACTCTCTTTTTAAAAGAATTATTTTGACTGACACACTTTATATTATCAAAGTTGTAAGATTCAGTCTTTCATAATAAAATGATTCTAAATAAATATAAATATAAATAAATATAATAAATAATAAATATAAACAAACATAATTAATATAAATATATGTATAATTTAGGTTAGCTGGAGCCAGACTGCAATTGGCCTTGCGTCCCTCACTGAGACTAAGTGGCTCAGATGACCCCCATGTCTGTGAAGGGAAGAGTGGACTTCACATGTGGAGGCCAGTCTGCAGGGTGTGGCGATGGTTCCAGTGACATGAGGAGGCTTGGACAGTGGAATTAGAGAGACTGGGACAGTTTTTAAAATCATTACTAAGCAATAATTAATAACAGAACTTGTTAACCATTTGCATGTGCATGGAGGGGGTGGTACAGATTGAGAGAAAGGATTCAGAGGTTTATTGGGGAACCAGGTTAATGGTTATGAATGGTGTGAATAGTTATGCTCTTTTTTTTTTAAGTTTATTTATTTATTTACATTCTATAATGTTGTGGAGCAGTGGGAGAAGAAGAGGAGAGGGGGAAGGGGAAAAAAATAGAGTGGGAGGAGGAGGGTGGAGGGGTGGGGTCGATGCACCCCCCTCATTCCTGCAGGGGAGACCAGGGGGTTTCCAGTGGTGGCTGGGTCATGGCTGGGCTGGATGCAGATGTCAGGGGGGTGTGGCTGAAGCCCTCACTCCCCACCTCCCCGGCTCGGGAGCCCAAGGCATTTCTTGCAGTGGCTCGGTGGACATCACTGGGCCGATTGCAGGTGTCAGGGGTCACGGCCGAAGCCCTCAGCCCCCCACCGCCCTGGCTCAGGAGACCCCAGGAGCGTCTCTGCGCTCATTCTTATTGTTCTCTGTAACCCCATGAGGCACCAGTGCAGTGTCTTTTCTGAAAAGTCAGAGAGTCTCAGCGATGAGGCTCAGTGATATGTGCCTGAGGAACGCAGATTCCTTTTATTTGAGGTAATGATAAGTGGCATTTTGGTTGATTTGTTTCTACTATAATTCAAGAGTTTTATGGTTTTTTGTGAATGTATTTTAAGTCATTGAGGTTAGAAAGGTGAGAAACTGAGCCAGGAATACACTTCCTCAGACTCCCTTTAATTCCACAGACACCTGATACCTGCTCTGCCTTTACCTGGCGAGACCCACAACTCTAGAGCTGCCCTGCTGCAGCCTTGCCTGGAGCCTCCCCTCCCCCCCTCCCTTTCCCCGTGTGAGTGTGTGTGTGTGTATATGTGTATATGTGTGAGTGAGTGAGTGTGTGTCTCTCTCCTTGCTTTCCTTTCTCTTCTAGGTAGAAAATGTTAAATTTCTAGGCAGACATGATGGTGTTGTCTGGGTTCCAGTGAACAACACTGTGAGCTGATGTCAATGGCGATTATGTCTGCTTTTGGCTTATTGTTGAAGACCCACCTCTGCTGTGTCAGGACCTCGGACATGTGACACCCCAACTCCATGCTGCATGAAAATCTCTCACAGGCCGGGAGCCTCCAGCGAAGCATCAGGCTACTCCCAGCACGCCCAGTTGGAACCAGCAGGAAATGATGGTCGGCCACAGGCACTCAGACCAGATTATGAATGTTTATCGGCAGGAACGTGGCTCCCTTTCCATTGGATGGAATGATGAGCGCACATCTGTTTCTTGATAAGGTGGGGGCCGGCTTGGTGTTTGGTCTAGAAGGTGGATAAAGATTACTTGGCCTGCAGGCCGCAGGGATGTCTGCTTTCTTTCCTTCCTGTCTGTACCTAAGTGTATCTCCTTTATTCACCTCACAAACTGTTTTTAAACTGCATCATGCTGAACTCTCTGTATATGTTTGCCTGACAACAAATGGGTCTGGGCTAGGGAGGGAGAGTGTAGGGAAAAATACATCTTTATTATGAGAGAAATGAGAAAATACTCTCGCTGTTTAGAATAACCCTAGTGTAAATAAGCCCAGTTATACTAAGGACAAAATTTGAGACACTTTTCATTTGTTTTCATAACTACCAAAATAAAAATAATAATGGGAATTTAAAACTACTTTTAAAAAATTCTATGATAAAAAAGTATTTTTTATTCTCTCACCTATATCTGTCTTCTCTGATATTATAAAGTTTAAAAATGTTCTGATTCTCCTGGACTCAAATTCTTTTTGCTTAACAACTTACTTCTAACCTTAATATCCTAAAACCAAGTGGAGCTGTTCCCTCTTAGAATATTTGCATGTAAGGAATAAAAATCCATATAAGTGTATTGAAATTTATTTATGTTATGTTTACAACTTTATTTTTTAGAAAATACATTTAGTATAAGGACTTTTTTAAAAGTAAAACTTAAGGGCCGGCCCGGTGGCGCACTGCTACAGTGCACCGCTTGGGAGCGCGGTGGCGCTCTCGCTGAGGGTTCGGATCCCACATACAGACCGGTTCCCGCTCACTGGCTGAGCGCGGGGCGGGCGCAGCACTGAGGGTTGCGATCCCGTTGCCAGTCCCGGTCCGGTACGGGCGCGACACTGAGGGTTGCAGTCCGTTGCCGGACAAGAAAAAAGACAAAAAGGAAAAAAAAAAAAAGTAAACTTAAGCTTTAATACTCAAAAATGTTCTCTTTTTGTCTGGTCATTTTTGCCTAAGACGTAGAAAATAGATTCAACTGAGGGATGACCTCATATTCACTTCCTCACCAAGTGTGTGCCTTCTTCTCCTGCAGGCTGTTCTGTGTACCATTACAGACTATGTCACTACCAATGAATGGAGTCACCCTTCTTCACCTTGATAGGCTTGAACTTCAGGTTTTACATTCTTTCCAGCATTACTTTCTATCCTTGTGGACACCCTGCTTAT
Organism: Galeopterus variegatus; assembly: GCF_000696425.1. Classification (NCBI taxonomy): domain Eukaryota; kingdom Metazoa; phylum Chordata; class Mammalia; order Dermoptera; family Cynocephalidae; genus Galeopterus; species Galeopterus variegatus. Next base: position 347,098 of record NW_007727848.1, on the reverse strand, counting down.
TATGGATTGAATTGTGTTCCCCCAAAGTTTAATGTGTTGGAGGCTTGGTCCCCATTGTGACAGTTTTAAGAGGGTGGGGAATTCTACTATGGTAGCAGAAAGGTGTGGCCTTGAGGAGGTGATTGGATTGTACTCCTGTGAATGAATTGATCTATTGGAATAATGGGCATGGTTCTGAGGACTTTAAAAAGAAGAGTGAATGAGGAGGTTAGTCTCTCTGTCTGCCCTGCCATTCTGCCATGTGAGACCCCTGCCTCACTGTCACCAAGTACAAGGCCTTCAGCATATGTGTCCCAACACTGATGTGTCCAGTGATAAGCATGGGCCAGCAAGCAAAGTTGAACTGTTCCATTTATTTAAGAAAGAGAAAAGTTTGATTTGTTTCAAAAAGACTTTATTCAAAGTTGGTTATGCAAATACCGTTCCTGAAAGGGGGCAAGTTCTTTGTCTGGGAATCACACATCACTCGTTCATCTCACAATCTCCTGCTTGCTGAGCATTGCCACAGTAAAAAATTTGCTTTTGGACAAAACTTGTTTTGCTCATATTGGTCACCCACTCTTTGCCAAACCGGATTTCATGTGTCTTTTCATTTCTTCCCGTAATTAAAATTTCCCTTAAATGATAAAGAATGCCTTACATTCTTTTATTACTCTTAATCCTCCATTTAAGGGATAAGTACATACCTTTGAAATTTATTCAGCATAGTTTTCCTTGTTTCTGAAGTTTCGTAGACAATATTATTGTGTGTCACAATATTGACACCCTATTGTGTAACCATATTGACACACAATAATATTATAATAGATATTATATTATATAATATTATAATAGATATTATAGTGCAACAACCACCGAGCTGTCACAGGAAGCACCCCAGGCTCCTGAGCCAGGGTGGTGGGGGGCTGAGGGCTTCAGCCACACCCCTTGACATCTGCATCCAGCCCAGCAATGACCCAGCCACCACTGGAAGCCCCCTGGTCTCCCCAGCAGGAATGAGGGGAGTGCCATGGGCCTCCAACATGCCCCACTGCCTCCTCCTTCTGCCACCCTATCTCATTCCCCCTGCCCTTCTCCCCTCCCCAACTGTTCCACAACAACATCTTAGAATGTAAAAAAAATGATAATCATATTAATAAATAAGCTTTAAAAAAAGATATTATAGTAAAATATTAACATAAACGTCAAGTCTCATAGCCATTATCTACCATGTGGTTTCCCTGTCTTCTTTTTAAAGGATAATGTATGAAGTGTTTTCCAGTCTCCACTTTGTTGTGGAGTTTGTTTTTCCCAAAATCATTAAACACGATGAATGAAGATTCTTTTCATCATCATATGATTTGGTTTTGTTCATATTTTTCTTGTGTTATCTCAACTGCTGCTTAGAAGTTGCAGCTGTTAAGATGAGCATAGTACAGATGTCATGCTAGAGTTTGCACTTCCCTTTTGTGTTCTCTAATAGTGTGAAATCTTGATTTTAAAATGCCCTGGCAGTCCCCCTTTGTGTGAATGCAACCACATTAACAGGAACAGATCTTCATGAACCACGCACAAGAACTGTGTCCCTGCACATCATCCATCGACCCCACCAAAATCAGGGAATAAACTTAGGTGCAGGCACAATTTGGAAGGCTGTGGGCTATCTTCTTCAGCCCAGCTTTGGTTTCCTCTCTCAGTACACTCTTCTCTCTTCCAGGGGACTGATTTCTCTCTTTATAAATAAAGTGTTGTCCCATTTTTATGTCCCTCCTCTTTCTGAAAAAGGGCATGTCGGTTACTTTTATCCATTGTTTGAAATGTTATCTCCACCGTGCCTTTTTACTTAGTGCTTTTGATGTCTAGCTGTGAAATGAACATCTTTTCCCTACTCAGTTTAAGAAATGTTCAGCATTGGGCCGGCCCGGTGGCGCACTGGATAGTGCGCCGCTTGGGAAGTGTGGCGGCGCTCCCGCCCGAGGGTTCGGGCCCCACATACAGACCGGGTCCCGCC
>NW_007727848.1:330642-344983 GCF_000696425.1 Galeopterus variegatus | reverse complement strand
ACGGAAAAAAGACAAAAAAAAAAAAAAAAAAGAAATGTTCAGCATTACTGAATGAGGAGTGAAGCAGGACAGAAAGAGGAAGGAACCTGTACAAGCAGTTACTCAACAGAGCTACTATTGCAGCTGATGAAATCCACCACGACAGCCCACATGCTGAGCCGAAGTAGGGAGACGCTGCTATCGACAGCTGGCCCAGGCTCTCTCCGTACTGACTCCTCCCTCATTATTTTTCTTATTTCTGCCAACTCTGGCAATGTATTCAACCTCCAGAGACACATTCTTTTTTCCTGCCTAAACTGTGGAGAAAATTTCTTGTTGTCAGAGTTTTGCCAAAATAAAATTGGCGTTTGGAAGAGGCAGCATGTGCCAGGAATCTTAGGAGAGGAGGGACTCACAGAGTGCTGGACAGAGCAGGTGTACATGGTTTGGGTTTGTGATTAGGTAAGGTCATGAGGGGTGAGGAAGCATTGTCATCTCGGGGGTCAGTCTGGCTACCCAGCTGGGGCTTCAGGGAGTGTGGGACACTGTTGCTTACGCGGGTGCTCATAGGCCACTTCCATCAGATTCTCCTGGGTGCTGCTTCTAAGTGCATCCACAGGGACTAAATCAGAATATGTGGGTGGGCCTGGAGAGCTGTGTTTTAGCAAATTCTCCATGAATCTTCTCCTAAATTAGAACAACTATTCAAGGTTCTGGTGCTCAGTTTCCCGGCTCCGTAAGTCACTTATGTGTGCCTATGTGGAGGTGCTTAGGATGAGGTGACTGACACCCTAGTCATGCGCGTAGGAAGCTGAGGCATAAAACAGAAAGCCAGCATGACTTCCACCTCCAGTAGCGTGGGGATCCCATGGCAGCACCAGGGGGCCTGCATGGTTCTGGAAGCTCAGCGTGGGGTTCCTTGACTCTCACTCAGCCTTTGCACATGTTCTTCTGTGTGTTGTCTTCCTCCTCTTCTCAGTCCCATTTCCCCTTTCCAGAAAGGCTGACTGGTTAAGATCTGTCTGTTAGGTTCAGCTATCCACCTGCTCCAGGAAGGTTTCCATAACCCCTGCCCTCCAAACCCAGGAGCCTCCTCGGACACAGTTGTCCCTGTGCAAACCTAGGTGGCTGCCCGTAAGGCATCACTGTCGTTTACTTGCTTATGGGTCTCTCTCCTATTAGACATCATATGAAAATGGGGGGTATTTCTTTATTATACATAAAATTCCTTTAATGTAGAATGGACACAGTTGTCCCTGTGCAAACCTAGGTGGCTGCCCGTAAGGCATCACTGTCGTTTACTTGCTTATGGGTCTCTCTCCTATAAGACATCATATGAAAATGGGGGGTATTTCTTTATTATACATAAAATTCCTTTAATGTAGAATGATGTATACATCTCCTGCACAAAAATACTCATGTGTTTGTTTCCTATTTCATTTAGTCATTCTTTGATTCCACATTAAGAACCCCAGGATGAATAAGCCTCTATAGCTCTAATAGTCTATTCTCTTAAATCAAGTATCACATAACATTCCTGTGTATGTGGTATTATTTTCTCCAATAATTCAAATCCTTAATGTGGTGAGGCTTGCTCACCTGTTATAAGGTAGACTGTGGTTATCTGTGTGGGTTTTGTTTAAATACATGTATCTCATTCTCACTCAGAGTAAAAGATGAAGAACAGGTGTGTAGGCAGAAAAAGGGAAAATCACTTTATAAAATAAAACCAAGACATGACTCTGGAATTGTAAGTGTTTAATTTTTCTGGTTTTTAACTTGTTTGCTTTGGTTGTTAAACCTGTTTTCATAATATATACAAACTCATGTAATAATATTTTAATTACTTTAAGTTTGGATGAATAATGAGCTTCTGACTTCAAGAATGTCTATTTTCTTATGCCTTTAATCAGGCCCAAAAGGCTGAGAGAATCCTAATATTCAGTATTTGACACTTAAGAATTAAAATCAATCAACTAAGGGTGTGGATATGTGTGTGTTGGCAGGGTGGAGACAGGCGACCATCTGTCACTTTCTTCATTGCACATGGAGCCTGGCACAGGGCTATTATAATCGCATTAGCTCCACTGGGATCTAAAGCATAGTGGGAAATGCCAAGTGTGGTGTAGTGCTTTGCCCAGGGTGCTCAGACCCAGTTCATATCCACAAATGGCTCTATAAAGTTGGCTGCTGGACAGTTGTCAGTCCATAGACTGAGGGTGACAAGCTAATCTAAATTTCCTGCTTTAAAATAAAACATGAAGGTGTACACCCTGGGAGGGAAAGCCTTGGTTAAAAGGACAAGGTTTTATGATACGGTAGATGTTTTGTTGAATGTTTGGAGGGATCATAACTTGGTACCACAGTGTAAGCAAATGGTCCTGTTTTATATGCAGAGTTGAGTTAGGCCTTAAAGTAGGAGCATTTTGTATTACGTTAGTCTGATGTAGTCTAAATAGAAAAGATTTTAAAATAATCCAAATTGAGATATGATTAAATAGCCCTATTTAGAGAAAGTTAGGAATTATATCTTCATTTAAAAGCTATTTTCCCTTCAGTTTCTCAGTATCAAAATTAATCTTATCTAATGACAATACCCTATTATGGTTCAGTATATTTTTTGCTCTTTTCTGATTAAAGTTCAATCCTAAAACTGTATTGAATGAGGAAGGACAATTATTAGTTCACCACCACCATGTCATTACAGGCACAGAGGAAGAATTAAAGTGATTGGCACGAAACGCAGCAGCGGATGCAGTTCCACGTTCATGTGTTTGCACACAGGACTGACCGTGAGAAGGGTGAGCTGCACTCTTTTGTGTCTCTTAGAAGTTAAATTTTAAAAACTTTTCTTCCCTCAAAAATATTTGATGTTTTTTCTGAATAAAAATTTGAAAAGATAAAACAGATTCTACTTGTATTTTTTCCTTTATGAGTTGGTAGAACTTTGACCATTTCCCGCTGCTCTAAACGTCTTCCTTTTTTAAAGTTCTTCTTTCTAACTGTAACTCTCATCTGCTGTGTTTATTTTCAGAAAGCAAAGATAAGCATGAAACCTGAACAATGAAAAGCAGGATGAAAATGAGTCATTGCAGCCACTTCCGCAAAATCCAGCTGTCCTGAGGGTGGGAAGGAAACTCTATCATTCTGATCATTTTTCTTCTTGACCTTCTCATAATCTTTGTGTTTTCTAGTCAGTTCACTGACTGATGAATTTTACTGTATATTCACATAATAATGCAAAAGCGGTAGGCCAGTGGGGGTTTTGACACATTTTCTTTTTGTAAAAAGTTTATGGTATTTACCGACAGACCAAAACAGCATCTGCACTGATTCTGAACATGCTAGACATTAACCTTAGATTTACTTTTGTGAGAATATTTCTTGTCACAGCAAAAACACTTCCTTTCTACTGACAACCAGTGCTCCACATCAGTGCATTTAGATTTATGGATAAAATGTTCTTTCTGGTGAATGTTTTTGTATCAGTTTCATGTCTACATATAAATTTTCTATTTTAAAATTTAAGTACCATTTATATATCACAATCAATGCTTCCCCAACTCTTGAGTTGCTCTTCATACCTGTATTTTTGTGAAAGAGTATTATCACTTATTTTACTCAAGTCAGATAATGAATAGAAGAAAATATAGCAATAGAAAAATCCTGTCTTGTAAATTATTTAATATAGGCAGGAATCAGAATTTTAAGTTTAATGAGTGCTTTTATCAAAACATGTCCTTTGAGACTCTATAAAAAGCTAATGTGCAGCAGAGATAAATTAAACTAAAGGTGTAAGTCTCTATGACATGACCATTTCACTTCACACAGAAGATCTCACTATTTTGAAGAAATTTAAATAAATTATGCTAAAAAGAATTGCCAAAAATGAGTAATTTATCAGCCAAAAAAAAAAAAAAAGAAAGACATAAAGTTTTTGGATGGATTGGTATCTACCTAGAAACTGTTAAATAGCTTTACCTGTCTGAGTGCTCTGGCGTGATGGGCTGGTCTTTCTGTGTTACAGAGGGTGATTAAAGCTGCACCGTGAGAATGTGCTGACTCAGTGTCTGAAGGAGTCTAGGAAAGGGCTTTATTTCATTTTACTTTAAGGGGAAAAAGGTGCATCTCTCACTCTTTCTGAGGGTGCTCTAAAGTCAGCTCATGTTGCATTATGGAGGTTATGTCTAACATTAATAATTTTTGTAAAACTGCTTTTAATGGTATTTGTTGGGATTATGGTTGTGAATAAAGGGGAGAGTTCGTTGCATTGCAAACCACTTATGTGAAGCAAGTTAAAAAGAAAAACGATGTTCTAAAGCATAACTATGTTTGTATTTACGTAAAGTAAGTAGTCTCTTACCTTTTAGTTTGTAGTGGAAATAAATGGTATTGGTGTTTTCTGTTGTGGTTTTGTAGACTTCCTGCCCCCTTCATTACCACCAATGTGGATATCACCATTCTTCAATGAAATGATAGGGCATTTAACAAAAGATTGCTATGTGCAGTACTGTATTTATTAGTGTTTCTGTTTCAATTTTTATAGGACGTGAATTTAAATGAAAATAGTGATTAATAAAAGAGTTCTATGTCTGGTGTGTACATGTTGTAGAAGGACACTTGCAAAATCCAGCCATCATATTTAACGTGGGTGGAGGCAGGGAAAGAATGAAAAATAAGTCTGAACATTCACATGCACAAAACACTTGCATGCAATCTCAGAAACTCAAGAATTGAAGCCCGTCAGTGATACCTAAGGAAGAAATCTTGATAAAACACTTACTCCTCTATGTCTTGAACTAGGATCTCTTTCCTGAGCTCCAGAGAACCTTCAGTCATCCCCAATTGGATGGCTCACCATACCTTACAATTCATTCAGTGCAAATTCACATGCAGCATGCCGTCTCGCCTCTCCATGCCTGCTCATTCCTCTGTGTTCTCCTGCTTAGGAACAGAGCGTCCCACTCAGAACCCTGAGCTCATCATAGACACCTCACTCTCTCTTTGACCCCACATTGATTCAGTTGTCCCATCCCATTGGTTGTACATGCTGAGTATCTCTGGGATGCATCCGTTTTTCTGTCATCCGTTGAAGTCCTAGTGGAGAACTCTCATGAATTATTTTAATAACCTAGTAATTGTTCTCATATTTCAGGATTTGCTCTGCGTTAATTTTTGCTCTACAGTGAGTGCAATTTTTTTTTCCTAAAAAACAAATCTGCTCATCTGAAATCCCTTCTTAAAACATTTTAGTGGCCACATAAACCAAGATATGTGGCCTCAGAATACTATCCAAAATCTGTAATGTGGCTGACAGAGTCCTGAGTGACCTGGTGCCAACTTACATCTTGAGTTCATCTCTTGACTCAACGTATCGTGAATTCCAGCCTCCAGCCAGACTAAAATACTTTCTGTGTTCTTTTCAGGCCATGCTCTTTCTCAGCCAGGCCTTTCCCATGTTTTCTCTCAGCTTGAAACTTTCTCAACCTTTTCATGTGGCTCATTAATCATATATCTGCGTTAACAAGTCACTTGCTTCAGGACATCTCTTTAACACTTAGTCTGCCCAGCTCTTAGCACGTAACAGTCAACACTTGTTTATTGATTAAAGCAGGATAGAAGTGTTAATTATGCTGAATGCTTCAGGATACAAGCAAGTAGAGGACCGAAAGAAGTCCACTGTTGGAAAAGGGCGGTGGTAAAGACTATAGGTAACGGTCTAAGGGAGTTTAAAATTTGAATTTACTCTCTATTTCCAAACAGAAAAAAAAGATAAAATATAATTTCAAAAGTACAGATACAGTGAGGGCTGGGAGTGGCAGGGTGTGAGCGAGAGGAATCACTGTACAGGGTGAAGGGAACTAATCATGCTCCAATTATGGAAAGAAACCAAGCCAGGCTCACTGCCAGAGAGAAGGGGCTGGACTGGGGCTCCCTGCCAGTGAGAGCAACTGAAATAGTTGCAGTGGATGCCGTGGGACATGGCAAATGAAGCAGCGTACGTGTGGTGGCAGGAGAAAGACCAAATGGTGCCAGATGCCATGTCTACACCTGCAGTACCTCCAATGTCACTACCACCAAAAAAGGCTGGTTCTGGACTCGGAATAAGAAAGAGGTCATTATGGTAAATGACTATAGAGAGGTAAGAGGAAAATGCATGTGAGCACCCTCGCAAGAGAAGTCTGCAAATCACACTCCTGAGACACATTGATACAGGAGGTACTCAGTTTCCCTGGGCTCAGGTTTCAGGACATGCCTCTGGGTTTCTAGCCACTTCCTGAGGTCTCAAGCCCACTCCTCTGAGCTCTCCCTTGGAGGAAAGTTACTGTTGCCAGTTAGACCTATTTTTAGCACCAACATGGGGGGAATGAGACAACAGGGGTCTGACTTATACAATCTAGTGGCAGGGCATGCTCAATAGCACAGAACATTCTGGTGCATACAACTGGGACCCCCCCCCCGACTGAATATTCATTAGATAGAAAAAGTATAAAAGCCGGATCCCAGCTGAAGGCAGGGTTGCTGCTCACTTTTCCTGGAGGCAACCTGCACTTCTCTGGCTGAGACGTGTATGTTTTACTTTTTATCTAGCTTACTTTCAGCAAGCAGATGCTCATTATCTTGAGCCAGCCTGCACTTTATACTGAACTTTAAGTATGTTTTTCTTGCTTTGTGTTAGACTTGATGCCTGTACTGAACTTACTTTTGTGTTAAACTTGGTGTGGGCCCTTCTCAGTCTCTGGAGCTATGCTGCGCTCTCTCTGTGGAACCTGTATTTATCTATTTTATTAAACTTGTTCTCACTTTCTTCTGTGACTCTGCCTTTGAATTCTTTCCTCTGGCGGAGTCAAGAACCTGGTAAGAGGACTGGGTGGGTTGAGGCCGACTCTTGGCCCCCCTAGACCCTACCTCCAACATTAACATAAGGAAAATTATCAACAGAAAAGAATAAATCAACTCGATGAATTCAACTGCAAAAATGCAAATAATAGGGCAAGATTTAAATTATTAATTATTATTTTTAGGATCTGCAAAGAAATCTGAAATATATAATCACCAAGATAGGAAAAAATGATATGACCTGAATGAATTGTGGATGGATGCAACCTAAGAGACATTTACTAATTCAGAAGAGAGTGCTAAGGAATTCACTGAGCTCATGCTGCAGAGAGAGAAGATATTTTTAAATGTGTAAGAGAACTTAAAAGAGATTAAGAGACATTCCATAAGGAGAAACTAAAGGTAATGGTAGAGAACCCAGATATTAACTTCAGGAAACTATGGCTGAGAATTTTCTAGAATTGGAACATATTCTGTTCTTGAAAATGTGTGAGGAGTGTTAGGCCAGATAAATACCAATACATTTGCATCTAGAAAGGTCAAAGTGAATCGCCAACTAGGTGAAGATAAAATTTCAAAATTTCTGGAAAGGAAGGACACATGACTTACAATGAAATAACAATTATCCTGAAAGCAGATTCATCTTCAACGATAGTATGTTAGGGTTTATTTTTTATTTTATTTTATTTTATTATTGAATCGTAATTGATTATATATTTTCGGATTCAATGTTGATATATGTTGAGCAAATCAATATTACTAGTATATATATTGTTACAAATTGTACTTATTCTTTATGCCCCTTGTCCAATCTCTCCCCATCCCCCTCTCCCTCCTCCCTCCCCCCCCTCTGATAACCCTAGATTTCTTCTCTTCCTCTGAAAGAGTAATGGTTATTTTGTTGATTTGTTGCCTAGATGATCTGTCCAATGCTGAGAGGTGTGTTCAGGTCCCCTAATATAATCGTAGAGCAGATGCTGCTTCTGTCACTTTGGAATGGGCTTTGTGGAGAGAGACGTCCTCTTCTTTACTTTGGTCTCTGCTGGTGACTCTCCTTGTGTCAATGCACTCCAGTGGCTGGCAGACCATCTGCGTGGTGGTTGTGTCGTCTAGCCACTTTCAGGGCAGCTGTGGTTACTGTGGTGGCTGTGGTGGGCCACCCACATGGAGGTGATGTTTTTGTCATGTTCCTAGGCCCTGGTGGTGTGCCTGGTTGTGGGCAGGGGGTCCAGTCCCCAGATCCATGCCCCAGGCCCCCAGGTGGATCCCGAGGTGCTGGCAGTGTGCCTGGATGTGGGCAGGGAGTCCAGTCCCTGGATCCATGCCTCAGGTCCCCTGGCAGGCCCAAGTTGCTGGTGGTGTGCCTGAGCCAGAACTAATTTTTTGTCCTTTGCTTACTTCTAAAATGGGGGAACTTCCTGTGGGGACCAGTACTTGAGCTATGTGGTTGAGCTAAATTGCTGCTTTGCTGCTGTTTCCCTAGGGAAGTCTTTTTGTGCAGCTCGGGTTTTAATGGTTGACCTCCTAGGTACTTCCAGCTCTCCAGAGACCCAGTGCACCTGTGTTGTGTAGAAACTCTGATCTGGGCCTGAGTCTTTTCATCAAACTGCACCCCACGCAATTCTATATTCCTGGCCAGTCTCCTCTGAGTGGTCCTGCACTGATTGGGGGGCAGATCGGCTGAGCTTGCTGTGTCCCAGGGTTCTCCCAGTGGGCCTGTCTCCCCCGCCACCCATGCTCCAAACACTTCCCATGGGATGGGCCCTCTGCTGGTCCCTTGCGCTGACTCACCGGCCTCTGAATGGCTCCTTTCTTCAGTTGCTCTGGCTTCTCACTCCTATGTGGGTCTGTGGAAACCCTATTAGTAGTCTTGCTGGCCTGGGGGCCACCAAGGCCCTCTTCTCCCCTGCCACCTCCAAGCAACTCCATCTGAAGGGCACAGCTGAGGCTTTTGCTGGCTCCTGCTCTGTGTGCTCAGCAATTCCAGCCTTAAAGCGGCTGTGGCCCAAAACTCTCCCAGCAGTTTTTTCTTTCTCTCATGGTGGCTTCTCCCACCTTCATGCACTCTGTAGGTCTCTCCTCCTCTTCCCCTGAGCTCCAGCAGCCCCAGCTTGGCTGTTGATACATTTTTATAGTTGTAAATTGATTGATTTGTGGGAGAGAGTGATGCTGGGGACCATCTATTCTGCCATCTTGACCAGAACTCTCAACAATAATATGTTAGAAAGTTATAAGTGGTGTCTTCAGTTTGTGCAATGAAAACAGTGAATCGAGACCATGATATCACTCACAAGGAAAGGGAGATATATGTTTTCAGATGGACAAAAGCTAAGAGTTTACTGCCCCAAAACCCCACTGAAAGGTCTGCTAAGGGGCACATTTCAGCAAGGAAATAAACATGAAAACACAGTGAATGACTGGGATATAAGAAATCACAGAGAGCACAGAGACTGGTGAAATAAACCAACCCTAGGTTGTAAACAATGACAACTAGAGCTAATTTTTATTTTTATGGAGGGGACTAAAATTTTAGATAGTAAAATGGATGGGAGAAATTCCGGGAATAATTCAAACATAGTAAGAGTCTTGTCTTTTCATTTGTTTAATTCATCAAATGTTCATAGAGAGGTTAAGATGTGCCAGAAACTGCTGTAGGCTTTGGGGGCCGTGGACAAACAGAAAATGTCCTGTCCTCATGGAACTTACATTCTAGTGGGGGAGACAAACAAAAAATAATGTAAAATAATGTCAGGTAACATGATATTTACTTAGGATGACCAATAATTTATTCTCCAGACCAGCATACCTCTGAGAGTGAAAGTGGGTGCTATTGTGCCTGGAAAACCTCCATCACCTGATCCCATCCCCAGACACACTCTGGTGCCTTTACAAGTATGGGCTGTGCAAGCTTAAGTGCTGTGGAGAACAGTAGACAGGGAGGAGACAGTGATAACGAATTTTTAGACTTCATTACAAAAATAGGAAATTAAGTATAAATTAAAATCTTAGAGGTATTCATTAAAAGAACAAAAATAATTAAAGCAGAGGGAATAAAATCAATCCAACTAAAGAACAGAAATATAAGAAAAAATAAAGCAAAGCAAAGTATGGTAAAAATAGAAGTGGTTGTGGATGGTAGATGGGAGAACTTGAGGGTGCGGAGGAGAGGGGGTGGTTACTCACAAGCTCCAAAATCCTGTGCAACCATTTCTTGAATTACACTGGCTTGTCATTGTCATTTCTACCTCTCAGCCAATTAGTCAGCTCAGACACTTGAAGGCTGCATTTTTTAATTTTTGTTTTCCATGAAACACATCTTCAGTTATACAATCAAAAGCAATAGGAAGAGGTATAAAGTTTTAAAATGATGTGATACAGGGGTCTGATGTACTTTGGATATGTTTGTCCCCCCAGAGCTCATGTTGAAATATGAACCCCAATGTGGCAGAGTTGGGAGGTGTGTGGTCATGGGGCAGATCCCTCATGAATAGATTAATGTCCTCCCTGGGGGTGGGGGGTGAGTGAGTTCTCCCTCTGTTAGTTCCCAGGAGAGCTGGTTGTTAAAAAGGAGGCTGGCATCTCCCCCTCTCTCTTGCTTCCTTTCTCACAGATTTCTGCCATGATTAGAAGCATCCTGAGTCATATTCCAAATGCACCTATCCCAGGATCATGAGTTGAAAAACGTCTTTTCTTTATAAATTACCTAATCTCAGGTATTCTATTATAACAACACAAAAATGGACTAATACAGGAGCTGCTTCTCTCAGAAATCATCCCAAAGAAATGAGGAACAAAAATGCAGACTTCATCTTTGATTAAAATTAGAGGTTTTAGAAACCCAAACCACAAACTATACAGAAGATCTTCTAGATGTGTGGGTGAGGGAGGAGGCAGAAAGAGGATGCTCCTGGAGACGCGACTTAGAAAAATCCAGCGAAGTCTGCTTCTCCAAGGTGAGGCCCTGCCCTTAGTTGCTACCTCAACTCCTATGCTTGCAACCGTGCACCTCAGCATGCCAATCGCTATTAGAAACTTCCCTGATGGGTCAGCCCGGTGGCACACTGGAGAGTGCGCCACTTGGGAGTGTGGCGGCGCTCCCGCCGAGGGTTCAGATCCCATGTGGAGACCGGTTCCTGCTCACTGGCTGAGTGCGGTGCGGGTGCAACACCAAGGGTTGCGATCCCATTGCCGGTCCCCGGTATGGGCACGACACCGAGGGTTGCGATCCTGTTACCGGTCAGTAAAAAAGACAAAAAGGAAAAAAAAAAAAAGATGAATTTTGGCAAGTCAGAAGCTGTTGGGGCTTATAGAATGCCTTTTTGATGTGATATAACTGGGGTCTGCTGAAAAAGAATAGCAGTAAGAAACTCCTTGTGTAACTCAGGATGCAGAATGCATCATTCATTCACTGAGTTGTTCGACAAGGCTGTGTTGGACCCCTTCCCTGCACCATGGAGCATGCATGGCAGGTGAAAGAGACACCAAGATGCACACAACGCTGCCCTGCCTTCTATGTGCTTCCATTCATCCTGTCCTCTATGAATTCCCTGAATGTGGTGTATTATTTTTTAAAGTAGGAAGGATGCCTATGTGAGAAATCAGGGAGACAAGTCACATTTGCAGGAAGGTGTCGATCAATAAGACTAGGGTGAGGGAAGAGACCCTGATTTAGAATAGTAAATGCTAGAACAAGTCATGCTCACCAGCTTCCTACAAAATGAAACATCTGCTAGCTTGAAACACAACCTTACCTGTTCCATGACATGACACTGGCACATAGCTGGTGAGCATAACACTGTTACCAACCCATGCAGATCATTCAAAATAGAACACTGAAGACCAGCTCATTTATGAACAGCAATGTGAAAGTACTCAATACAATGTTAGCAAACACTGGAAGGACTATGACGAAGTGAAGGCTATTTCTGGAATGTTAGGATGATCATATGTACACAGCCTTGCATAGTATAATGCCTGTGTATTTAAAAAATAATATATGCATCTGGGGAGAATTTATATAATTTTCTTCAAGTGCTAAAAAATCATTTAAGCAATTCAACATCATTTCTGAAGGAAAAAAGTCTGATTAATATGAACATGTCCTTAAATGATTAATACCTCAAGATAAAGTCACCCTGGTGCATGATGGGAAAAATCAGAAGGGTCCCATGAAAATCAGGAATGAGACCAGGATGTCCACTTCCACCACTGCCAGTTATTGCTGTTCTGGTGATGAAAGAAAAAAATCGAGGTATACTATGGAAAGGGATGAGGTGTTGCTTTGCCCCCCCTGGGTGACAGAGATGCAAAGGATTACTCAAAGCCCATCTCTTCTGAGCAGTGAGAAGCCCCAAAGTGGTTAACTTCCCTGGGAATGCTCAAGCAAGAGGCATCCCTTCCATTTGGGGAATTAACCCTGAATTGGGGTTCTCTTCCTGCATTTATTTTCCAGATCAGGAAGTTACAGGAAGAGAACAAAGGTGGTGGTATAGTTTAACAATATAGGCTGGTAGCTTTCAATGAAACAAGCCAGATGGCATTCCAGGAGGCAGTTAAGTGGTCCTATCAACAAAAGCTTGATCTTAGCAAACATTCCTTCTCCCTCCAATATTTTTCCAGTATCTTTACATACCAATCTGTAACCTGTCTGTCCTTGAGCCAGCAACCTTGCTGTGCCACAAATCTTTATCTTACACCAGAGACTTTATAGCCTGAGGAAAATTTCCAGTCCTCCACAAAGTCAATATTTGAAACTGCAGGGCTTTGGAAAACCAGGCCCTGTGAAGTACATTTGCTTTAAGAATCCTCTACATCTCCCCCCATTTTATTTATTTAAAAGAAAAACCAAAAGCTATAGGTCAGGTTGGAACAGTTAAGACAAAAGCATTTAAAGCAAATTTGGTATCATTTAGCATGGCAAGTCCTTTTAATTTACTTAGGATGAGGACTGATGATGTCATCATCTCTCAGGGCGGCTGCAGCAGCATCAATCCAGGTGCTGTGAATTGGGTGTAATTAACAATTGTTGAAACTCCAGAAAGGGATTCTGCTCCCCCGGAATAGCTGATTCTGAGTCCAGAGAGTTTGTTATTATTAGTTCACCTGTCCAGGACATTACTGCTTTCAGAGTGTCTAGTCTTATGTAAAATTTTTGATCAATAACAAGTCTTTTGTTTAAGAATAGGATGTCTCATCCAAGTTGCAAACACCCTCTTTAAGGCCAGGAAAATTTAGAGAATTGCTTTTGTAGAGAAGACGTTATTTCCCCCTTTAAGATCAAGGCATTCCTCATAAAAGCATTGATAATCAATACCTTGATTGAAAAGGTCTTGCTTTTCTTTATATATATCCCACATGGCTGGGAATGCTGTTTCCCAGGTGAAGATCTGTCCCACATCAGGGGGAAAGATGAACAGTAGGATGAAGCAGCAGTTTGGGCCAAATTTACGGCAAACATAAAGAGAGGTCAGCACCTTGGAAGTGAGACATGCTATCTTATATCCAAATTTCTAAATTATATCTTGTTATAAAGAGAGAGTTAATTTTCATTGAACTTATAAAAATAGCCACATTGCCATAATAATTATAAGGATACTTAAAGTTATTAAATTTTGGGGGGATCAAATAGGGAGAAAACAAATGCTTTTACTTCTGTTTTAAATGACATTTTACTAAACTGTTGTTAGTTGCAGATAGCTTAAGAGAGAGAGTTTTCTTACATTTGGAAAACATTAGGAGAACCAGCAGTGTTTTAAAATAAGGAAATTGTAAAAACCCATAATTCTTTTTAAAATTAATTTACCAATTAACTTTTGTTGTTTTGACATTTGTGAACAATTTCATGAACACATCAGTTTCTTCAATAAAATTCTGGAACTTTAGTTTAAAGCTATGAACTCAAAGTTTGTCAGAAATTGTACCTATCAGAGTTTTTTCATGAAACATTTGAAGACATAACATTTTAAACTTATAATTAAACCAAGGTTATGACCTGTAGCATTTATATCAAGACACAGATATTTAAGAACCTTATAAGATTTTGGAACACATATCCATAACACCTTCAGTACTGACAATGCTTTCCCATATAGTCTAATTTATTAAATAAGCTAATTAGGTTTAGGTACATCTTTCATATATCCTTTGAGAAACTCCAGGGCCCTTGGAATTCCTCAAAGTTAAAGTTAAAATGTTGAATTCATGTTGGAAAGCTTTGTTAAATAACAAAAGGCTTAAAACATTTAGTTGAATAAGATCACAAATTACTACAAAAAATAAAACCAAAGTGACAAAGGGTTTTAAAGGCAGAGAGCACAAGAACTTATCATGAAATAAGTTTCTTAAACCAGTTATCTAAGGGACAAAGAAAACCTTTTACAATTTTGTGTTAAGAGCAGTCAAGTGATTTTTTACGTTCCATCGCAGGAGAGCAAATTCTAACCCTATATTAGAATACTTTTGACATTAATTTTTAGAAAAACTCACATATAATTTGTTTTTAAGTCCAGTTAATTCTTTTTCT